>NC_090728.1:84030218-84330218 GCF_036898095.1 Palaemon carinicauda
CTTTTACCACCACACAACAAACTAATACCCCTTGAATTACAACACTAATGCACATCTCCCTTACTCTTATATAGTGGTACAATACACGCACATACCCAATCTACTGGTACCATTGACAACACAAAACACATATTAAACAATCTCACCAACCATTCAAGTACAGTCACACCCCCTTCCTTCAACATCTCAGCTCTCACACCATCCATACCAGATGCTTTTCCTACTCTCATTTCATCTAGTGCTCTCCTCACTTCCTCTCTTGTAATCTCTCTCATTCTCATCTCCCATCACCAGCACCTCAACACCTGCAACAGCAATTATATCTGCCTCCCTATTATCCTCAACATTCAGTAAACTTTCAAAATATTCCGCCTACCTTTTCTTTGCCTCCCCTCCTTCCATTTCCATTTTCACTGTCTCTTCAATTCTTGAACCAGCCTTCCTTACTCTCTTCACTTCTTTCCAAAACTTCTTATTCTCTTCATATGAATGACCCAATCCCAGACCCCACCTCAGGTCAGCTGCCCTCTTTGCCCCACTTACCTTGCGCTTTAATTCCACATTTTTCTCTCTATATCTTTCATACTTCTCTACACTATTACTCTGCAGCCATTCTTCAAAAGCCCTCTTTTTCTCTTCCACTTTTACCTTCACTCCTTCATTCCACCATTCACTGCCCTTCCTCATGCTGCCTCCAACAAACTTCTTGCCACACACATCACTTGCAATCCCAACAAAATTTTCTTAAGCTAACTTCCACTCCTCCTCTAAATTACCAGTTTCTCTTACTTTCACTTCGTCATATGCCATTTTCAACCTTTCTTGATATTTACTTTTTACCCCCTGTTTTCTTAGCTCTTCAACCCTCACTAGTTCCCTTTTACATCCGCCTACTCCATTCCCCCACTCTTTTGCCACAACTCATTTTCCTTCCACCAAAAAAAGGATCAGACATACCGTTAGCCACACCCCTAAGCACGTGCACGTCTGTCAATCTTCCAAACATTCTTTTAGTTATCAACACATAATCCATTAATGCCCTTTCTACTACTCTTCCATTTGCCACTCTTACCCATGTATACTTGTTTTTATCTTTCGTTTTGAAAAAGCTAGAACTTATCACCATCTCTTGCTCAACACATATCTACCAGTCTCTCATCACTCTCATTTTCACCTGGTATACCATACTTCCCAATGACACTAGCATTTAAGTCACCCATGACAACTACATAATTCCTATTACCCAGTCCGTCTACACACCTGGTTAAATCATTCCAGAACTCATTCTGCTCTTTTTCACTTTTCTCACAACCCGGCCCATACGCACTGACAAAAACCCAACATTCCCTACCCAACCTAACCCTTACCCACATTAACCTAGATGATATCTCCTTTATCTGTCATCCATTCACTCAGCAATAAAGCCACACCTTCTCTTGCTCTTCCCCTTTCAATCCCAGACACTCTACCAGACATTTCACCAAACATCACTCCACCTTTCCCTTTTATCTTTGTCTCACACAAAGCCAATATATCCATCCTTCTATTCCTAAACATACTTCCAGTCTCACATCCTTTACTCTCTATCGTACTACATCCACGCACATTCAAACATCCCAAACCTAGAGTGCAGGGAGCAGTCACTCTCCCCCCATCTCCACCTCTTTGATGTCTCACAGGATTATAATACAGGAGAGGGGGTTCCCAGTCCCCTCGTCCCGCCCCTTTTAGTCGCCTCTTACGACACGCAGGGATACGTTGGCGCTATTCTAATTGTATATATATATATATATATATATATATATATATATATATATATATATATATATATATATATATATATATATATATAGCCTGAGTACCTTAACGTGGTAAAAGGGCTTGTGTATCACTATCATAAGTAATGCTGTACCAAACAGGTAATTCCACAAAAGGTTGGTTTGCTGTGAGTGATCAGACGAAAAATTCCTACCATCATCAATCCACAGTTGCCCAGAGTGGTTATGAAAACTGGACAAACCTGAGTCATGAATGAGACAATGTATGAGGCCTCTGTCTTGCGGTGAGCTAAAAGCAACTAATTATATATATATATATATATATATATATATATATATATATATATATATATATATAATCATTATTATCACTTGTTAAGCTACAACCTTAGTTGGAAAAGCAGGATGCTATAAGCCCAAGGGAGTCAACAGGGAAAATAGCCCATTGAGGAAAGGAAACAAGGAAGACTAAAATATTTTAAGGACAGTAACAACATGAAAATACATAGTTCATATATAAACTATAAGAACTTTAACGAAACAAGAGGAAAAGAAATAAGATAGAATAGTGTGTCCGGGTGTACCCTCAAGCAAGCGAACTCTAACCCAAGACAGTGGAAGACCTTGGTATAGAGGCTATGACACTATCCAAGACTAGAGAACAATGGTTTGATTTGGGGGTGTCCTTCTAGAAGAGCTGCTTACCATAGCTAAAGAGTCTCTTCTACCCTTACCAAAAGGAAAGCCATTGAACAATTATAGTGCAGTAGTTGACCCTTTAAGAGAAGAAAAATTGTTTGGTAATCTCAGTGGTGTCAGGTGTATGAGGGCAGAGGAGAATTTGTAAAGATTAGGCCAGACCATTTGGTGTATGTGGAGACAAAGGGAAAGTGAACCATAACCAAAGAGAAGGATCCAATGTAAAATTGGCCAGTCAAAGGATCCCATAACTATCCAGTGGTAGTATTTATCTATCTATCTATCTATCTATCTATCTATATATATATATATATATATATATATATATATATATATACATATGTATTATATAATGGCTCCTAGGTCTGGGCACCAAAAATATACTTAATGGTTCCGTGTCGGGGAACCACAAATAATATATCATATATATTACGGCTGTCAAGCAATACAACCTCTCAAGTCCCAAACTCACCTGTTTGTTTTTACATTAAATCTGTTACACTTGAAAATATTAACAGCCAAGCTCTGAGACAGTTAAATAACTCCAAGACAGCAATATACAAAGCACTGAATATCCAAAGGTCTCATAAGTACACTCAAAACAATACTGGGTAATTATTCTTAAGAATAGTTCAAATAACTCTTACTTTGTTTCTTTACAGGATACGAACGAATATGCAGTAAACACTGCTGATTGAAATAATAAACTCTTTACAAAAATAAATATATTCCATATAAATTACAACACTTTGAAAAGAATTTACATAAAGTAAATAAATCACTCGAAATATTAAGTCTGAACAAAACTTAGATTAGGACAAAACAGTGTTACGCTCTGAAAATTATATAATCACCTGACTTGAAATATTAAATCTGAATAAACCTTGGACTATGACAAAAGAAATAATACTTATGAAAATTGTACAATAGCCTGTTTCACTTGAAATATTAAATCTGAATAAAGCCTTAGACTGCGGCAAAAGAAATATTACTTATGTAAAACTCAGATTGACTAAAATGCTACGATCTGAAAATTATATAATCACTTGACTTAAAATAATAAATCTGAATAAACCATATGAAAAACTTAGATTAAGACTAAAATGTTATGATCTAAAAATTATATATTCACTTGACTTGAAATATTTCATAAGTATTATTTCTTTTGTCTCAGTCTAAGGTTTATTCAGGTTTAACATTTCAAGTAAATCACTTGTTTCACTTGAAATTAAATTCTGCATACTATTTAATTAGTCTTAACCCTTTTACCCCCAGGCTATTTGGAAATTTCCAACCCTTAACCCCCAGGGGGTTATTTTTTTCCCAGCACATTTTGCAGTATATTTTTTTTAATTGCTCTAACAGCCTTAATTTTTGTCATAGAGAGGTCAGGTTGGTCTCATTCTCTTGGAAAATGCCCGAATTTTCTCAAAAAATTATAAAAAATATGAAAAAAAAATTTATATAGCACTTTTTTGCAAGGACGTACCGGTACGTCCATTGGGGTAAAGGGATGGCTTTTGTGAAACGTACCAGTACGTCCTTTGGGGGTAAAAGGGCTAACACTCAATGAATATAGTTAACCATATAACGATGCAAATACTTTTCACGTTACTACACGACCAGTTACAAAAACTCTAAGAGAAATTTTATAAATACTCACTATGTTTACAAAAACTCATCACACAAAAACTCTGAGATTTCACTGAACACTTTTAAAACAATACACTGAGAGATGTGTGTGAGAGAGAGGTGGAGATGGCTATGACTTACAGCTGGGATTCTCTCTCTGATCTATGAAACCATGGGGTCGCCTTTATATGAATCCTAGCTACTTCCAGATGATTCTAAGAGATTTGGAAGCATGGGGGGGGGGGGGGGGGGGTTGGCCTAACGGCGTCACCAGAGTCATCAACTAGATAAAAATGTCGAGACGAACTGGGAGTTCAGGCAACTCTCACTCATCTACTTCTGTCTACCTACCGTTCACAGATATAAAAAAAATACAACATTTAACACAAGGATTCTTGAGAACCTTCCAAAGCACATGGCATATAAGAATTGCGCATTTTCTCTCAAACATGGCGCAATCCCTCATTAAAAGTATGGAAGAAAATTAATTAAGCTCTTGTTCACATCTGGCATGAATTACATAACACTCTTAAACAATTTACGTAAGACTTCGTAACCAAATACCTGAAAATAAATAGTATATTCTTAAAAATTACGTAAATTTACATATACTGACTTGAATGAAAAATACAATGAAATTAACAATGAAAGTCTTATGTAATTTACACAAGAAACTTATACCTACAGGAGAGGAACTCATCTTAAGAGCTGGCTATTCACCTTTGCAATGCATATTTGAAAACAAATGAAATACATGAATAAACTTCTGTATTTACTCTACACTGGACCAGGTTTGTAAGAATATATATATATATATATATATATATATATATATATATATATATATATATATATATATATATACATATATACATATATATATATATATATATATATATATATATATATATATACATATAAATGAATTAATATATATATATATATATATATATATATATATATATATATATATATATATATATATATATATATATATATATATATATATATATATTACTGAATAAGAAATAACCTTATGAAAAGACAAGACATCAATGTAGCTCTTAAGGAGTAATTAATTTTCTAATGGATACTAAGGTACTATTTTATTGCACTCCTTTTGTGTCTGATCACAAAAAAATTCACATCTATTTCAATGACCACCTAGAAGGGAAATGTATATTCTGAATTATGACCAATGGAACCCTCCCATCTTTGAGATCGTCTTTGGCTTCAAGAGTTTTCTAAACTGCACTCTCTATCTCTTTCTAAGTAGAATTATTAAAACTTTCAGATTTCCAGCGACACACTTTGTGTCTCACGGGCCACTATTGTTTGTTTTAACCTATATAGTCCATGAACTAGACTCTTGAAATGGACCAGTCGGTATCACAAGAGGGGCCACTTTCTACCATGGATTTTTTATTTAGTACTTATCTCTAGTTTTCATTTCTGTATGATAGCAATCTATAACTTTTAGCTTCATATTTAAGATCTATTATTAAATACTGGTACCTCACATAAGGATTTTGGTCCTAAATTGAAATTTTTTTTTATTTTTTTTTAAATTTTTTTTTTAGTTCTGAACCTATAAAGGCTTATAACATGCATTGATATATCATAAAACCATATTTCTATTTGAGGGGGTCCAGCTCCATCCACAGCAAATCCATAAGAGCATCCAGATTACTATTAATATTATCATTACTATTTGCTAAGCCACAAACCTTGTTGGAAAAGCAAGATACTATAATCCCAGGGGCTCCAGCAGGGACAATAACACAGCGAGGAAATGAAACAAGAAAAAATAAAATATTTTACGAAAAGTAACAACTTAAAGATAAATATTACCTACATGAACCATAAAAACTTTAACAAATCAAGATGAAGAGAAATAAGATAAAATAGTGTGCCAAAGTGTACCCTCAAGCAAGAGAACTCTATCCAAAGACAGTGGAAGACCATGGTAGAGAGACTACGGCGCATACTCATGACTAGAGAGCAATGATTTGATTTTGGAGTGTCCTTCTACTTGAAGAGCTGCTTACCATGGCTAAAATCTCCTCTACCATTACCAAAAGGAAAGTGGGCATTGCACAATTACAGTGCAGTAGTTAACCCATTAGGTGAAGAAGAATTGCTTGATAATCTCAATGTTGTCAGGTGTATGAGGACAGAGGAGAATATATAAAGAATAGGCCAGACTATTCTGTGTATGTGTAGGAAAAGGGATAATGAACTGTAACCAGAGAGAAGGATCCAGTGTTGTACTATCTGGGCAGTCAAAGGACCCCATAACTCTATTATTATCATTATTACTTGCTAAGCTATAACCCTAGTTGGAAGAGCAGAATGCTATAAGCCAAGGGGCCCCAACAGGGAAAATAGCCCAGTGAGAAAAGCAAACAAGGAAAAAGCGGTAGTATCTGAACGAATGGCTGGTGCTCTGGCCATTCTACTACCTAAAATGGAATCACATTCGAGATTCACATGAGGTGATTTCGGCCATTCTGACGCAGAAAGGCAAAAGGTACTTTTGTTGGTGGATGTATTTTCCCATGAAAGTAAGATATTTTTTGCCTGATAGATATGAATAATATCTTTTGATCATCAGAAACTATATTACACCAAATAAATTTCTTTGATGTTTGTCTTTGTATCATCCAAAATACAAATAGGACATCTACAAAGCTCCATTATCAGCTATGGTCCTAACTAAGGGGTCTATATAGGTTGTCTAGATCATAAATATAAAATTAAAAAATAATATTAATTTCAGTAGCAATCACCAAAATCTGCAGTATATTTAGGATTTAGGACTCATGCATTACATGTCTTTTTTCAGAAGGTCATGCATTTTAAACAAAGTATATCGTGTAAACTTTATATCAATTTAGGCAGAATTGACATCACTATGTATATCAACCTTAGGTTAATAACGTTGGTGATTACAAAAGTGCTATGCATTTCAAAATACACAAACGGATAGGAAGTTATTAATTTTGTTTTCCACATTAGAATATAATACAATGATAACAGTATTGTACAATGATACTAAAGTTAGGTTAAATCATACCATTACAGCAGCTATTGTGGCACATATATCATAAGCACATCTCATCCTGCATTTCAATTACCGGAAATAAAGCTAACACTTGATTACTATACTTGAAGTGTGTTTCAATTATTAGAAATAAAACCAACACCTGAATAATATATATGCATACAATTTCAACAACAACAATTCAAAAGAAAACTGCACATATATAAACTGTATGTCATCAGAAACAATACTAGGCCTACCAGTCGTGAAACTTATTCTGGGCTATTTATTCTAGTACTTGGTTTAGAATCATCATAAACACAGCTTCACTTTGATACCTAATTCCAGTCATCACCACCATTGTCTACATCATCTGTATCCTTGTAATCTGTGGGAAAGCAGTCTTCTTCCTACACTTGATTTGTACGTTTTCAATTTGCAGAGTTGCGTGCACCAAACTCCATTTTCAATGAAGGACAACTATGTTGCTTGCGTGTTCTGGTGCATGTAGGCTACATGAGAGAAGTTTCAAAACTGCTTCAGGGGAAGATGGGATATCAGGCTAGACAATAAGCTGTTCTTCACCACCATCATACTCTGTGTCCCATTTTCGCCATCAGGAGGAGGGATAACAAGTACTTTCCAGGCATCGCCTTCAAACTACTGCATGGTAGTGTTTTTTTCAGTTCAATGGCTTAATGTGGCATCACTTTCAGACTGTTGCCTGGTAGTTGGCACAATGGCAGTGCTTTTTTCAATGCACTGGCACAAGGTGGCCGCTGCCAAGACTCAGACTCACCTTCTTAGCAAAAGACATTCTGTAACTCAGATCATTGACATTATAGTCTTTTTTTTTTTTTTTTTTTTTTTTTTTTTTTTTTCAGTGAAGCAGATGTGCACCAACTCGCAGGGGTGCCCATTTAGATTGGAAATGTTTCCTAAAAGCTGATTGGTCCGAAGTATTTCTGTCCGAATACCATCATTGTTTACAAATAATTACCAAGTAATGTGAATTGAAACTTACTTACCTAAATATCTCCCTCAGATAGACGTTTTGGTAATAAATGATGTTAACGAATAAATATGTTATAAAGTATTGTGATGGTAAGTCTAAATTTGATAACAACACCCGCTGGAGACAGTGACAAGAGCTTGTTTTCAGATGCACACTGCATAAATTTGTAATTTTTTCATATATTTTACTTCAAATTGGGAAAAATTACAGTTGTCATTAGAAAAACCTCTTATTATAAACTTTCTTTGAATACCAGAATCTGCTGAAACGTGGATTTAATAAAACACGCTATTGGTGACCATAGCTGGGAAGTAAAAGGAGCATTCTGCTGCCAAACACCTAAGAGGGGATGTAGGCTACCAATGTTGTAACTGGGCAGCGAAATTATAGATTCGTTTAATTGTGATTTTTATGCAATTTTTGCAACACTATACTATCCTCAAACCAAAAATATTGCTACTGATAAAATCTAAACATTTGAGAAAAAAATAGCAAACCCTTTTTTATACGGACTTACATTATAGGCCTATGATGAAAGTCCGTATAGAAGAGTATGTAATATTAATAACAATTATCATTCAGTAATTACGATATTAATTGTATTGCATGAGAACGCTGTAATACACTACGAACGAAATACAACGCTACCAACAGTTCCATGATTTCTAGTGCCACCGCCAGATGTCGGCGACCCGGCGTGTATTGTTGTTGCTGTATTCCGCTAAGTACAATAAAGTTGAGTTCTAACATGTAAGTTTATATCATGAATATCACTTCTAATATTAAGCATCAAGACAGGGTGATCAGCGGCAGGATGGAAAACGACAAATAGAATTCACAAAATAAGTATTACACAGTACTGTATAGGCCTTTCAGATTTTGTGTTTAAAGCCTAAAATACTGAGTGTTCCCGACCGGCAAACATTACTTCGTTGACAGAAGGTCTTGTAGCCCCAGCAAAATTCACTGCTAGCCTAGCGGCCACCAACAAGCATTTTTGGGCTCAAGCCATGGCGTCCTGATGGAAGGTTCCTGTTTGGTAGCTTCCTTGGGTATAAGACTACTAAGATATTCCCAGAGAATTTAACCACAGGTTATCACAGAATTCTAACTTCTGGAGCGAGTATCTCAAAGGTTTCCCTTTAAGACATCGTAATACAACAGGGGACACGCATGTCTGATCGTGCCACATAGCTATCTTCACCCCGAACAGAGTTAATGCTTCGGTGTGTAAGGGCTGAGAACAGCTGGGAGCCGTTCCACAGCTAATCTCACTCGTGGCTACTACTGATACTCGAGACGTAAACAAACGGACGCCATTGCTCTGATGACGTCACGCCCGTCTTCATCCTTTGTTTAGTAGCTGCCCTACTTAGACGGATTTTCCCTGTGTTATCTTTATCGCTTTGCATCTTCGCTATGTCGTTACCTTCAGCCTCGCCTTCTTCTGGAAAGTTGAGTACAAGGTTCCAGTATTGTTTAATTAAGCTCTGGCCGTAAAGTAAATATTACTTTTCGAAATAATTGATGTTTTGTGGCAGAGCTGTGCCTCTACCGGACCCGCCATTTTATGGCGTCGTTGTTGTTATGCATGTCTTATTTAGTTAGCCACAACAACGCTTCCGGCATTATATACTAATCGAATACATTAGTTTATTTAGTCTTCATAGCTAGGAACTTTTATATCATGTTTAGACGCTTTTTATCGGTCATCGATTGACCTCATACCAGTCGGCTACTATAGCCCCCAGGCCAGGAGCCTACATACAAGTGTTCATGCATGATTTATTAGTGATCCTAGACTAAGTTATGAAGGTAGTGGCATTATTATTTTACAATACTTTTGACAGTGATGCAAATGTTTTCGCCTTCAGGGACCATATAGGGGATAGGCTAGTCAGTGATTCTTTCTAGCCTAACCTAATATTAGGACCCCTATATGCTTCCTTCATCCCCTGCCTTGGCATTCCCTCTATTTAGCCTTGATCCCTTTTCTGAGTAAAGGGATTAATTGTCTAATAGAGTATATATCGCCTCTCGGTCCTCCCTAAAGGAATGAACCCCCTTTAGGATTGCGTCTGAGAGTGAGGTTAGGCTAGCCTACCTCTATGGCTAGGATAGTCTATGACTTTCCTGCGATAGCGATATGTCTTCTTCCTTGCCTAGTTCAGGACTTTTAGCCCTGTTCTAGGTCGGGTTAGGAAGGTTTCTCTGTTCCATGCTGAAACTGTACTCTTGCACCGTTTTAGCCGATCAGCCTGATCTTAGGTTAGGGAGTGTCCTCCCTTCCCTTAGTGGCCGCTCTGGTACAGAAACCCTTCCTGGGAAGACTTCTCTCTTCTCCCTCCCCACCTATCTCTTGTATAGCCTAGCCTATGCTTAGGTTAGTTTATACTCATCTGTCCCCTGTCCTACAACTCCTCCTTAGGGTGGAAGAGTAGGGCTACCTGAGCTTCCTTGTGCAGTCCGCTCTGGTACATATACCTTCATAGTGTCCTATAAGGTTAGTTACTAGTATAGTTCTGCATATGGGAGTCTCCCCCCCCCCCCTTGGGTGTTCCCTAGCCCTCCCTTGGGCTACCTAGCTCCCGGTCCCTAGTGACCCCTGCTCATGGATGTTAGAGCCTGCCTCTATCATGGGTACACCCCCTCAGGGAGGGGGAGGGATGTCTGGAACCCTGACGGTACTTCCTGCATCCCTTTCCCCCCTCCCCCTGTCTCTCTATCTATCCGGGTGCCGGTCTCTTGCCGCCTCTACTGTCGGCAATACCTGCCTCCTTCTTGGTGACTTCCCTACCCTTGCCGCCAGCCCCCCGTGTACCGAGGGACTGCCGGCTGCCGCCGGCTACTACCGGCGGCTCTCCTACTCCTATCTAATCGTCCGCTTGCCGGTCGATCACCGGAGTGCCGGCATATACTGCCGGCAACCCGATACTACCTTTACCATCCTTATCCCAGTCACCAACCTGGCATCCTCCGACTGCCGGAGCCGCCGCTTCCTGCCGGCGTGCCGCCGTTGTGCCGGCGGCCGCCATCCTGGTATCTAACTGACTTTTGAAAATTGTCTGTTCTAATGCCAGAATCTATGCTGGAGCGAGCTCCGGCATGCCGGCGGCTTGCCGGATGCCTCGGAGGCGTCAAGAATACTTGCACCCCCTTTCTGTAGCTATCATAAGACTAGGATAGCCCTATATGGCAAACAGATAAGCTGCTTCTGCTATTAAGATCAGTACCTAGTACTGCTCTGTTAGTGATCATGCTGTCTCTTTGCATTCTTCTAACTCCAGCATGCTATGTGCATCTTAGCACGGCTGGTTGCCAGAAGCAGTTACCCTTTAATGAGGCCTTCTGGCTCTTAACTGGGAACCGAATGAATTCGATCCCAATCTTGTCCTTGGCTTTCCATAGAGTTCCAAAATACTGGGAATTCTAGGAAACTATATCCAATGATCTCGGTCATTTGGTTTTTCCGAGGACCAAGCTTATGGTAACCAGCCGGGCGAGATGCATGGAGCATGTTCTCCTTTACTGTTTTCATTCTCTATGCATCACACCTTCTTCAAGTTAAAATTAATGATTAATATTAACTTAGTTTAAGAGCCATTCTTATGACTCCCCCATACTCATTTTCTCTTTCTTCCACAGGAGGAGCAGATGAAGTGTGACTTCGCCTTCTGCGCTGTGAAACGCCCGCAGTTTTACGGGCATACGGCTTGCAGGACTCACGCCCCTTGTGCAGACAAGAAAGGGGATTTGAAGTTCTGGAATCCACTGGATTGTACGGTCTGCCAGGCCCACCTAGTTGAGGCCTTCCATAACCCTCCCTCAGCGGAGGTTAGAGACATTTCTCGCGAAAAGCTGCGCAAGTGGGTGCGTGGCTTTCAGAAAAATGCTACTGGACCGTACCTGGCCACCGAAGAACTGAGGTCCCTGTTGTTCCCTAAGGCCTCCCCTGACTCAGTGGTTCCAAAAGAAGCAATCCCCACTGTCCAAATTACGGTGGAACCTGATGTGGTCATGGCTCAGTCCATGCACGAGTGTCGTTTAGATTCCGAGGATGATGGACAGATTTCAGACGTCTCGGAAGACACGGAGAAGACGCTTATGGCTCAAGGAGCCGAAGAGGACGAAGACAAGGTGGAATACACCGAGTCGGAGCTTGAAGCTGCTCCCTCGTCCATCCCTCCTCCTACTCCTACACCGACGGAAATGTCCATTCCGTCTACCTCCTCGACTCCGGATCCTTCCTCTTCTACCCAAGAACTGATCCGGCTGATTAGAGCCGTCATGGACGACAGGCTGAAGGAGAACCAGGAGTCCATCAGGTCGATGATTGGATCCAGAGAACCGAAGAAGATTTCGGTCAAGGATCTCCCAGCTTGCTCTCATGCCAACCCGTGGAGGTATGCAGAGCATATGGTTATTGCGACCGGCAGGATCTTTGTTAGTGACAAGATCGGCACGGTCCCGTTGGAAGATGTGGAGTTCTTCCCAAGCTTCGAGGCCTACCCGGACTGTTACGTCCGGCTTCGTTCCGAACCTGCCTCGAAGGAAGAGACCGAACCTAAAGAAGAGATAGTGTTCGATCTCGCAAAGGCCCAGGCTATGCTAGCCTCCGCATTTAAGAGTAGGGGCTTTACCTGCTCTAAGCTTCCGGCTTTGAGCAAGAAGCATCCTACGTACGTTGCACCTGACACTGCGATTCTTCCTTTCTTGGAAAAGGCCTTAGCTGCATGCCTTAAAGCGGCGGAAGAAGGGAAACCCTGCCCTGCACTGGAGGAGTGCAGACCCTTCTCCATTGTGACCCCCCCTGACGCTCGACACTGGAAAGATGTTCAACATACTTTCGTCGTGGGAAGGCTCGATCCTGACGTCGCCGGACGTCAGTTTAATGAAGACCTCCCTAAGCTCAACGATCACCTCCTTCGCCGGGAACAAGACACGAAGGAGAGGCTTGCGGCATCTCTTTCTCATCAAGTCCAACTGGAAGTGATGGCCTGTGACACAAGAGTACCAGATCACTACATGGTACTAGCCAAATCCCACTTACTGACAGTAATGAAGGACTTGTACCATTTCATAAAGGCTCGCAGAGCCTGTCGTGAATTCGTGTTTGCCGGTGCCACCGTGAAACACGAACCCCGGAGGCTGATTTCCTCCAACATCTGGGGAAAGCACCTGTTTCCTTCTGACCTTGTCAAGGAAATAACTGACAGAGCCGCCACGGAGAATAGGAACCTTCTCCACAAGTGGGGCATGTCCAGAAAAAGGAAACCCTCTCAGGACGATGGACCTCAGCCTAAGAGGAAACCTCAAAAGCCAAAACCCCAGCAACGTCAGCAACGACGTCAGTTTCCGGGACCCGCTACCTCCCAAGTGGTTGCCCAACCACAACAGACCTTTCAATTGGTCCCCCAACCGGTGTTGTCACAGTCACCGGTCTTCACCCCTGCCTTTGAGCAACCATCCACTACCTTTCATGCCAAAGGTAGAGGCTCGTTCAGGGGTGCAAGCAGAGACGCATCTCGTCGTCCCTCCAGAGGTAGAGGAGGAAAGGGAGCTAGCGGCCGAGGCAACAAGCCCTCGGGACACCAGAAGCAATGAAGTGCTTCCGGTGGGAGGAAGACTCCGCCAATTCCAGGATCGTTGGACCTTCGATCCCTGGGCACACAGCATCATCAAGAACGGTCTAGGCTGGAGTTGGACGCAACCACCCCCAATCTTCCAGCGGTTCTTCCAGCAATCGACCCCCCTTCTGGAAGAATATGTTCTAGACCTCTTGAACAAGAAGGTGATAAGGAAGGTAAAGTCCACCAGGTTCCAAGGGAGACTGTTTTGCGTTCCCAAGAAAGACTCAGACAAACTCAGAGTCATTCTGGACTTATCCCCCCTCAACAAGTTCATAGAGAACAACAAATTCAAGATGCTGACGCTTCAACAAATAAGGACCCTTCTGCCTCAAGGTTCCTACACGGTCTCTATAGACCTGGCGGATGCCTATTGGCACATTCCAATGAACCATCACGCTTCCTCCTACCTAGGATTTCGACTCCAAAGGAAAAGCTACGCCTTCCGGGCCATGCCATTCGGCCTCAATGTGGCCCCTCGGATCTTCACAAAACTGGCGGATGCCATAGTACAACAGCTCCGCCTAAGAAACGTCCAGGTGATGGCCTACCTCGACGACTGGCTAGTCTGGGCTCCATCGCCCGAAGAGTGTGCAAAGTCTTGCAACGAAGTTACCCAGTACCTAGAACACCTGGGATTCAAGATCAACGAGAAGAAATCTCGCCTCTCTCCAGCTCAGAAGTTTCAGTGGTTGGGAATCCACTGGAATCTTCAGTCACACCGCCTTTCCATCCCCCAGAAGAAAAGGAAGGAAATAGCAGGGTCTGTCAAGCGACTACTGAAATCCAAACGCATTTCAAGACGACAGCAGGAACGAGTTCTAGGCTCTCTACAATTCGCCTCAGTGACAAACCCAGTGCTTCGTGCACAGCTAAAGGATGCCGCGGGAGTCTGGAGACGCTCGGCATCCATCGCTCGAAGAGACCTCAAGAGACGGCTTCCAAACAGACTTCGACGCCTCCTAAAGCCGTGGTCGGAAGCAAAGGCCCTGAAAAGGTCCATTCCTCTCCAACACCCTCCTCCATCACTCAACATCCACACGGATGCCTCACTGGAAGGCTGGGGAGGTCACTCCCACCTGAAACAGGTTCAAGGGACCTGGTCTCCACTATTCAAGACGTTCCACATAAACATCTTGGAGGCCATGGCGGTCCTTCTAACTCTGAAGAAGTTATCCCCGCCGCCCTCGATCCACATCCGTCTAACCCTAGACAACTCGGTGGTAGTTCGTTGTCTCAATCGCCAAGGCTCAAGATCGCCCCAGATAAATCAGGTGCTTCTCCCAATCTTCCGTCTGGCGGAGAAGAAGAAGTGGCACCTGTCTGCAGTTCACCTACAAGGATTCCGCAATGTGACAGCGGATGCTCTATCTCGGACAAACCCGATAGAGTCGGAATGGTCTCTAGACGCAAGATCGTTCTCCTTCATCTCTCATCAAGTCCCAGAACTTCAGATAGATCTCTTTGCAACGAGCGACAACAATCAACTTCCTCTGTACGTAGCCCCGTACGAGGACCCCAAAGCAGAAGCGGTGGACGCCATGTCACTGGACTGGAACAGATGGTCCAAAATATACCTGTTCCCTCCCACCAACCTTCTGTTGAAAGTCCTCTCCAAACTGAGAACCTTCAAAGGGACAGCGGCCCTAGTGGCTCCCAAGTGGCCCCGGAGCAACTGGTACCCCCTGGTCCTGGAGCTGCAGCCCAAGCTGATCCCTCTCCCGGGCCCAGTTCTCTCTCAACAAGTACAGAAGTCGACTGTCTTCGCTTCATCATCGAAAATCAAGGACCTTCATCTCATGATTTTCTCTCCCTTGCCGCAAAGAAGAGGTTTGGGATCTCGAAGAAAAGTCTAGACTTCCTAGAGGAATACAAGACCGAATCCACGAGACGGCAATATGAATCATCCTGGAGGAAATGGGTCTCCTTTGTCAAGGCAAAAAATCCAAAAGAAATCACCATTGATTTCTGTATGTCCTTCTTCATTCACCTTCATGGACAAGGATTAGCAGCCAATACGATTTCAACCTGCAAATCAGCCTTGACTAGACCAATTCTATATGCTTTCCAAATTGATCTGTCCAACGACATCTTTAACAAATTACCAAAAGCATGTGCTCGCCTACGCCCAGCACCCCCTCCGAAACCGATCTCCTGGTCACTAGACAAGGTACTCCATTTCGCATCCAACTTGGACAACGATTCATGCCCCCTCAAGGATCTGACTCAGAAAGTTATATTTTTATTTGCTCTCGCTTCGGGAGCTCGAGTCAGCGAAATAGTGGCATTATCAAGAGAAGAGGGACACATCCTGTTTGCCGATTCAGGAGAAGTGACCCTCTCCCCTGATCCGACGTTTCTCGCTAAAAACGAATTACCCACCAAAAGATGGGGCCCTTGGAGAATATGCCCCCTGAAGGAGGATGTCTCTCTATGTCCAGTAGAGAGTCTCAAGGTCTATCTTCGCAGAACTTCGAACTTTGGTGGAGGCCAACTCTTCAAAGGAGAAACATCGGGCAGCGACCTGTCACTGAAACAATTAAGAGCGAAAATCACCTACTTCATTCGCAGAGCGGATCCGAACAGTACACCCGCTGGTCATGATCCTAGAAAAGTGGCATCTTCTCTGAACTTCTTTCAGAGCATGGACTTTGAAAGCCTTAAAAACTTTACGGGCTGGAAGTCCTCGCGAGTTTTCTTTAAACATTATGCGAAACAAGTGCACGAAGTCAAACATTTTGTGGTAGCCGCAGGTAGTGTTATGAAACCTGCACCTAACTCTGCGTAGAACAGTGAGTTACTTGGGACTCTAACTCTTCGGGTGCCTATGTTGACCCTCGAGCGATTCATAGTGATGTCTAAAAACACTTAGTGCTTTTATAACTGTTCTTATCCCAGGTGAAATGTCATAGTGTCACACAAGTGCCGCATGCCTTGAGCATGATGTGTTGTTTAAAGACTTGCGTTCCTCGAGAACGAGTACCTACTAATCCTGAAATTCCTTTTCAGATTCAAGAGCAAGCCTTTACTTCTATGTACATTATTATTACTGTAAATGAACTTTACTTTTGCTGTAAATTATTTAATTTCTGCATTGTGAAATAAAATTTCTATTTTATTACTTATGCGTCTCTTTCAGCTCCTACCTACTATGAAATACATAATGTCATAGTTTTATTTATTCCTCCTTTCTTATGGTCATGAAGAATTTAAGATGTCTAATCCTAAATTATATTCACCCTGTCTCAGTAAGGTTCCTACACGAATACTTACTTCTGATAACCAAGAGATGAACTCTATACACAGTGCCCAACCACCACTGGTCTAATTCAGAATGTTCCTATACAAATATCAAACATTCTGCTTCATCTCTAAGTTCTTCAAGTTCTTCTGTCAGGATGAATAGCCCTTCAATACCACTTTGACGTCGGCATAGCCCATGGGAACTTCCTACCAATGGGGGGCAGGATACTTCGTTCCTATGGTTCTTTACCTAAGATTACTTTGCTGTTTTGTCAATGCCTAGGCACTTAACACTGGGGGAAAATCTACCACGATACATTGATTCTCTGGTACTCTTCCATCAGGACGCCATGGCTTGAGCCCAAAAAACGGATTTTGAGCGAAGCGAAAAATCTATTTTTGGGTAAGATAGCCATGGCGTCCTGATGGACCCTCCCTACTACTTCGTCCAGTTTTGTTCCCACCCTACACAATTGTATCATGGTGATGGGCAGCAACTGGCTTCAGGATGAAGACGGGCGTGACGTCATCAGAGCAATGGCGTCCGTTTGTTTACGTCTCGAGTATCAGTAGTAGCCACGAGTGAGATTAGCTGTGGAACGGCTCCCAGCTGTTCTCAGCCCTTACACACCGAAGCATTAACTCTGTTCGGGGTGAAGATAGCTATGTGGCACGATCAGACATGCGTGTCCCCTGTTGTATTACGATGTCTTAAAGGGAAACCTTTGAGATACTCGCTCCAGAAGTTAGAATTCTGTGATAACCTGTGGTTAAATTCTCTGGGAATATCTTAGTAGTCTTATACCCAAGGAAGCTACCAAACAGGAACCTTCCATCAGGACGCCATGGCTATCTCACCCAAAAATAGATTTTTCGCTTCGCTCAAAATCCGTTTAATGGGAGTCTTTCAAGCAACTGTTCGAGATTTATTTACTTGCTTCTGAGAAGGACAATAAACCTGAAGAGACTGAGGAAGCCTATATTACCAGATTGAAAATTCTTGTGAAGGACTGCAACTATGGTAACCAACGTGATAAGCAGCTGAGGGATCAATTGGTGTTTGGATGCACTGAGGACAAACTTTGTCAGAAATCATTTGAAGTTGAAGACCTCACCCTTGAGAAGACATTGGATTTGTGTATGGCCTTTCAAGCGAGCAAAAGGCAGATGGACATCATCAAGTCTACTCCTCCCCAGACCAATGACAGCATTGCCAAAGTGAGAAGAAACCCTAGAAGGGAGAACATTATTGGTAGCAGACACTACACAGACCACGATGGTAGGCCTAGGCATGAAAATATTGAAGGAAGGCCTAGTATTCCTACAAATAAGTTGCACCCTTGCAAATTTTGTTTGGAAAAACATGAATGGCGTAAGGAAAAGTGTCCAGCTCATGGTAAGAAATGTTCAAAGTGTGGTAAATATAATCATTATGCTGCTAAATGCAAAAGTAAAAAATAAGTTATGTAGCAGGTAATGACAATGGGTTTGATGTAGGTAATTCAGATGAATCTGAATGTGAATATTTGCTTTAAGTGTCTAGTAAAACGGATAAGTTAATTGAAGCTGATTTTGAAGTTAAATGGTAAAGTAATCAAATTTCAAGTAGATTGTAGAGCTAGCGTAAATGTAATTCCTCATGTAATTACTAATGTCTATCTAAAGCCTTGTGACACTACCCTAGAAGTGTGGACTTTAGACACAGTTAGGGTTCAGGGCAAGTGCAGGGTAGTAATTGGAAATTGCACAGAATAGGAAGAACTACAGACTTAAATTTTTTGTTGTTGATTGTAAATGCACACCATTATTAGGTAAAAGAACATCAGAACAAATGTGACTAATCACAGTTAATTATGAAAATATTTCTGCAACTAAAGATGTACTTGATAAATATGACAATGTATTTAATACTGATGTGGGTACATTCCAAAATGGTGTTAGACTGACCCAAATGCAGAACCAAAACAAGGTACGTAAG
Organism: Palaemon carinicauda; assembly: GCF_036898095.1. Classification (NCBI taxonomy): domain Eukaryota; kingdom Metazoa; phylum Arthropoda; class Malacostraca; order Decapoda; family Palaemonidae; genus Palaemon; species Palaemon carinicauda. The sequence continues at coordinate 84,049,234 of NC_090728.1, forward strand.
AAAACAAATGTGATGATAAGGCATAAAATAATAGCTAAAGTTAACCAACTTACTGACTGGGTGAGTTGGATGGTTTTAGCTGAAAAGAAAAATAAGGATTTAAGAATTTGTATTGATCCACAAGCTTCAAACAAGTCCTTGAAAAGAGAACATCATCCTATCCCTGTAATTGATGACATTCTACAAAAGGTTTTTTCATCTTTTGATTTAGCCAATGGGTATTGGCATTGTGTTCTTGATGAAAAATCTATTTTTTAACCACTTTTCAAACCCCTTTTGGTCGCTACAGGTGACTCAGACTACCATTGGGTTTAAATGTTAGTGGTGAGATTTTCCAAAAACAGTTACTCTTCAATCTTGAGAATCTTTTTGGTGTTGTATGTATTGCTGATGATGCCTTAATTTATGGTGTAGATGAAACGTATGAAGAAGCTGTTAAAAACCACAATAGTAAGCTAATCAAATTTTTGGAATGGTGCCAGGCTAAGGGTATAAAATTTAATAAGTTTTAGGCCGTATCAAGAAAACCTGCAATTGCTTTCTTAGGTCATAAATTCACAAGTAAAGGTCTCATGCCAGACCCTAAAAAGGTGGAAGCTATCCTGAATATGAAACTATCTGCCAAAGTAACTGGTGTTAAAGAGTTTACAGGCATGGTCAATTACCTAAGTAAATTCCTTTCTAATTTATCTGAGGTGTTAGAACCAATAGAAAAATAAACTCATCAAAATACCTAATGGAATTGGACGGAAAAACAAGAAAAGGCTTTCATTGAGTCAAAAAGGCTAATCACTAATGCTCCAATACTGCAGTACTATGACCCTAACTTAGACCTTGTCATATAGTGTGATGCTTCACAAAATGGGCTAGGCTCAGTATTGTTACATGTGGTAAACCAATTAGTTTTGCTAGCCGTGCTTTATTAGAAACGGAAAAAAGGTACGCACAAATAGAAAAGGAAACGCTATTGTCTTTAGCCTTAGAAAATTTCATGAGTATGTCTATGGGCGTAAAGTAATTATTGAGAGTGATCACAAACCTATTGCTAGCATTGTTTTGAAACCCTTATGTAATGTTCCCAAGCGACTGCAAGGAATGTTGCTTAACATTTTACAATACGATGGTGAAATCATACATAAAAAAGGTAAGGAAATGTATGTGGATGATGCACTCTCGAGATCTTATTTTCCATTAGATAATTATAAAGAAAGTGATTTTGAGCAAGTTAACATGCTTGATTATTTGCCAATAAGAAAAGTGTCTCTATGAAATTAATTATGAAAGACCAGGATGAGACTTTGCAAATTTTAAAGTCATTAATCTTAAAAGGTTGGCCACAAGGAAATGATACAAAGCAAATTGGGAGATGTTAGAAAACAATGAAAGACCTTGTGAATATTGTGACATTACACCACAACAGGATCTCCAACACTACTTACTAGAATGTAGGGAGACACCACAATTATTATTATTATCATTATTATTATTATTATTATTATTATTATTATTATTATTGCTAAGCTACAACCCTAGTTGGAAAAGCAGGATGCTGTAAGCCCAGGGGCTCCAACAGGGAAAATAGCCCAGTGAGGAAGGAAATAAGGAAAAATAAAACATTTCAGGAAAAGTAACATTAATATAAACATTTCCCATATAAACTATACAAAATTTAACAAAACAAGAGGAAGAGAAATAAGATAGAATAGTGTGCCTGAGTGTACCCTCAAGCAAGAGAACTCTAACCCAAGACAGTGGAAGACCATGGTACAGAGGCTATGGCACTACCCAAGACTAGAGAACAATGGTTTGATTTTGGAGTGTCCTTCTCCTAGAAGAGCTGTTTACCATAGCTAAAGAGCCTCTTCTACCCTTACCAAGAGGAAATTGGCCACTGAGCAACTACAGTGCAGTAGTTAACCCCTTGGGTGAAGAATTGTTTGGTAATCTAAAGTGTTGTCAGGTGTATGAGGACAGAGGAGAATATGTAAAGAATAGGCCAGACTATTTGGTGTATGTGTAGGCAAAGGGGAAATGAACCGTAACCAGAGAGAAGGATCCAATGTAGTACTGTCTGGCCAGTCAAAGGACCCCAAAACTCTCTAGTGGGTGCCCTGGGGTAACCTTCAAGCGGACATCAACTCGCAACACACCAAGCAGACTGCAACCACATTGGTAAAAGCATTTGTCAAAAAACATAGAAATCCACAGATAATTACTTTCAAACCTACCTCCACTCCGGTAACATAACCCCTGAAACCCTCATCAAAATCCATCTCATCCCCTCACTGAAAGGCCCTATACACATCATCCCCTGTATTTTTCCATAACTTTTTCTACTACGAGAATATTCTGCTGGAACCCTAGGGAGTAAAGGGTTGGACAACCCCACCTGCAACATTTCTCTACGTTTCAAAGGCCTTACAACCCCTTCACACTACCACTATCCGGGACATGATGGCCCCATACCACTACCACCATCATCCTTCCTCTGTCCGTATCTGTCTCTACAACTAAAAACCTTTCAAATTTCCTTTTATTTAACAACCAACCTTCTGTATTTTACAAGCTACCTACAGGCCGAACAAGGAAAAGGACCGTGCCAACAGGAATTGTTGACTACAATACAACGAACAATGAAAGAAAGGAAATGATAAGGTACTTAATGTAGTCAAAGCCTATAGTCATACCAAGGATGAGTATTCAGTCCATGACGGGTTAATTTTTAAGAGTAATAGAATAGTCATTCCATTATACCTTAGACATAAGATAATGCAGGTCGTCCATTCAGCACATATAGGAATTTAGGGCTGTCTACGGAGAGCCAGAGAATGTATCTATTGGTCAGGAATGAACTCTTGATATAAAGCAATTCATCTTATGCACGCCACAAGGAGGAATTCTAAGCCCCCCCCCCCCCCTTTTCAACATCCTCATGGAAAATATAGCCTCACTTCAGCTACCTGATGGAGTAAATATATTTATCTATGCAGATGACGTATGTGTAATAGCTCGAGGGCCAGTCAGGACAATAAAAATGCAAAGAGCACTCAATGCCACCAGCCACAAATCCAATGAGCTTGGACTAAAAATAAACATTGACAAAACAAAAGCAATGACAATTAAAGCCCCAAACCCAGTACAACCACTCACAATAGGAATGGAACCCCTAGAATGGGTGGACAGATACACATACCTGGGAGTAATAATAGACAAACAACTCACTTTCAAGCATGAGATAAAATATCTCAAGGAAAGAACAAATGCCAGAAATACAGCTATGGGATATATGAGCAGGCTCAATGAAGGAGCAAATGAGCATGTCCAAAAGAAATACTATCTGGCCTGTTCCAGATCTTTAGTAGATTATGCCGCCCCAACACTCTTAGGGCTAACGGATCTACAAAAAAGCACAATTGAAGTGATTCAAAACAATGCCATGAGGCTCATGTTAGGAGCCCCAATGTGGACAAGACTGTGCAACCTAAGGTTGGAAACTGGACTACCAACCCTTGAGGACAGAATTGCATTAAGAAATGCAAGCATAGTTACAAAGATGTTCCTGTCAGACAGAGACTCAATCACCAAAAGGAGAGTAAGAGAGGAACTATCCAAACATCCTGAAGTGCAAACCCCAAGTTCTTATGGCAAAGACCATAGCAATAACATCAAAAGAGTTGGCCTAACAGAAATAATCCTACAACTAAACCCTGACACAGCACAGAGTACAATACACATTCCACCATGGAAAAAACAAGTTGCTAAATTCAACTACACCAAACTCCCAAGGGCAAAAGAAAACTGCACAATAGAGGAACTTAGAAACGCAGCAGAAGCAGCTATAAACTCTGTAGAGACAATAGGGGCACAGATCTACTATACTGATGGTACAGTAGATCCTGGAACCCAAACAGCAGGAGCGGCAGTTCACTCCTGCAATTTCACAGCTTGCTGGAGAACATCTAATAATGTCTCCACCCTGCAGACAGAGCTTGTTGCAATACAGCAAGCATTAAAGTACTCTATTGAAAAGGAGGAGGGACCAGTAGTCATTCATACTGATTCACAATCCTCAGTGCAAGCCCTACAGCAGGACAAAAACAAAGAAAACAAGTCCCTGATAGCGGACATTAAGATCCTCTTAAATCAACATAATGAAAGGAACAGACTCGTAACACTAAACTGGATCCCCAGTCACATAGGGATACCAGGGAATGAAAAGGCTGATGAACTAGCCAAAAGCACCAAATACATTCTCAATGTACAGGTGCACATACAGCCTGCACTGCAACAAATCAAAAACAAAATAAAGACACAGATCAAAGACAACCTAATCAAGGAACTACACATGAGGATAGAGAATGGCTCTCCCTCTGCCACATGGTACAAATGGGCCACAGAACTAGAACTTCCACCCATAGACAGACACACCCCAAGGAAACAGGCTGTATGTATACACAGACTCCGGCTGGGATACAAAGCAAACTGGGAACTCGCAGATAACATCCAGAGAACGTGTGAACACTGTGATGTCATACCACAACACGCCCTCCTGCACTATTTACTAGAATGCAGAGAAACAGCACAGCTACGAGGTGATCTACTTGTAGACACCAACTCACCACAGGCCGTGAAAGAAGCGGCCACACTGGCAAAAGCAATTGTCGAAAGTATAGACGCACACGCACAGTTGCTTTCAACACTACCTCCACCAAGGTGGGACCTCATCATTTCATGCACCATCTCATCCCCTCATTGTAAGGCTCTATTCACATCATCCCCTTTAACTTCTCAACTAACCTACCACTAAAAATCTCTCTGCAGGGACCCTAGGGAGTAAAGGGTTGGACAACCCCACCTGCACCGTTTTTCTCTAATCTTCAAAAGCCTTACACCCCCAATTTTCAAACTACCACTATCCGAGAAATGATGGCCCTCTACTACTACCACCATCATCCTTACCCTATCCACATCTTTTTCTACTACTAAAAACTTTTCAAATTTCCATTTAATGCAATCACCTTAGAATTTTTACAGATCACCTACGGGCCAATCAAGGGAAAGGCCCGTGCCAACAACAAGTGTTGGCTTTAATACCCCAACAACAACGTGTCTTACACAAGGTAAGGCAATCTTACAGACAGACAGACAGAACACTTACCTTTACGGCCCGTGTTTTACACAAGGTCAGGCAATCTTAACACACACACGTACCAAATTACCATTGTTATCTAAGTTACTTGAAAATCAAAATGTAAATTTACCGTTGGCTAAGGAAAAGAAAATAAAAATGCCAAGAGTAATTCTATTATGCTAAAAATGCTAAAGATTCAAGTATTTTGCATGAAGGAGATAATGTACATCTTAAACCTTATGTTTTAGGCAAAAAGGACTGCGTAAAAGGAAAAGTTCGTTACGGAACGATTAGATGATAGGTCTTATCTAATTGAAAGTGAAGGCAAGCTGTTTAGAAAGAAGAGAGTTCAGTTGAAAGAAACCCGAAGTGATGTGTAAATAAGATTCACTTTTTGTTCATGAAATGTTTATTATCACTTGGAAGGCATCACATGACAATGATAATATCTGCAATGAAAGATAGCACATGAGAAATAAAATGGCATTTGCATCGGCAGTCAAAATAAATTCAATATGAAATTACACTGACACCTAATAGCATATGTGAGTCAGTTAATAAATTCACAATATACACAGCTAGCTAATGAACCATTTGCTGCTAGCATATAATAGATAATAAAGTTTAGCTAAAGTCTATAGACAATAATACTGTACCATATATGCAGCGAGTAAATGAGCTGCCAAACTGAAACACCATTTACTTACATCCTCACAAATGAGTGCCAATGTATAGACGACGCAATACACAAATGAAATAGGATCCTATAAGGCACATAATGTATAGACGACACAATACACATAAATGAAATAGGATCCTATAATGCACATAAATGAAATAGGATCATATAATAATCATAACATGTACAACAGATATGAATAGACAATCCTCTACCTCCTCCCAAGTTTTTATTGGGTACTAATAAGAAAACTCAAAAACAAAACTGAACATGTTAGAGCAATATATGAAAACTACTTTATAAAAGCATATTAGCTATGTGGCTATGGAGCATAGCTGAATGAAAAATATATTATCATTAAGATAAATAAGGGGTAGAAAAGTATTGGTCTGCAAAAACGAATCAATACGTATTACAATCATAGTCAGTCAAGTAGGCAGGCTTTTTGCGCAGCCTCTGAGGATGATCCGGAAGGGTACTTGGGGGAGCTTGAAAGAAATTATCAGGAGAAGCATCAGGGTGTGCATCATGTAGTGCTGCGTCAGGTGCCTGTGGGTGGTGAACAGGTGTTATGGGAGTTTGAGGACGTGGTGATGGGGGTGGTGTGGCATCTGTGGGAGATGTAGGCGCAGGGTATAGCAATTCCAGTCGATCAGTAGAGTGCGGTTCTGTATCAAGTTCTGGTGGCGGTGATGGGCGTTGAAGTGATTTCTCGTGCTGGGGAATTGGGTATCCAATGGTTAATCGAGGTCGTCTTGGAATAGCAGGGATGTATTTCCTCAGGAATTGTCTGTTGCAAAGAGTAGTCCTTCCAGAGCCATCGACCCTGACAATGTACTGATCGAATTGATGCACTTCGGACACAGCGACTGTTTTATCCCATTTTAATGGGTTCGAGCCTGTCTGGTTTTGGAATCGGACGTTGTCGCCAACTCTCAATGGCGGGGGCCGCTTTGTGTGCTCGGTCCAGTACTCAGCCATTCTCATATGGCGATTCCGGAGTGCTTCCTCGCGTTGTGCGAGCGTGCTTCTCCAAGTGGGATGGGGGTTGTATTTTCCTGGCAAGATGGGGATGAAATCCTTAATGGGCCTTCCGAAGATACACATAGTTGGAGAAACTTTGGTTTCTTTGTCAGGGGTATTTTGGTATTGAAGGACGGTGCGCTGAAAGGCATCGATGTTCAGGTTTCCTGTGGGCCCAGTGTTGTCGGTGAGCAGTCTTTTCGGTATTTTAACGCCGACCTCTGCCCTATAATTAGAATGGGGAAAGTAGGTTGAGGCAAGACGATGGTCGACCCCCCAAGCCTGAAGGAAATCTTGAGTAATTTTTGCAGAGAACTCTGGGCCACCATCAGAAGAAAGCTCATCTGCGATTCCATATGTTGCTAATATCCTCCATAGACTGTTGATAAGCCCAGTGGCACCATCTGCTGCACGTTCGATGACAGGCCAATTTGAATACCTGTCCACTACAACGAGGTACTGTTGTCCTTTGTAGTGGAAAAAATCGGCACAAATATGCTGAAATGGATAGGCAGGAGGGTTTTGTGGATGTGGGGGAAGGGCGGGTTGGGAAGGTGCAATGCGGTTACAGTGATAACAGTTCATACGTGTGTCTTGGAGATCTTTAGAGATGCCGGGCCAAAATACAGAAGAATCTGCTCGTGCTGTCATCGAGGTGATTCCCTGGTGAGCCGCATGAAGGGCTTGGAGTACTTGTTTACGAAGAGTGGGGGGGGGGATCACAATTCTGTCTTTGTAGATGACTACACCGTCTACAGTATACAATTTGTGGCGGAACTTATGGTATTCGTGGAGATGCGGTGGTACGTCATTCTTAGTCTCGGGGATGGCATTTTCAATCAGTGAGATCAGATGTTGAAAGTCCGGGCAGCTGTTAGTTGCAGTTTGAACTTTGTCCCCCGTCACTGAGCCAAGGGTTTGCAGGGATGTAACATGTGCACACTGCAGGGCAGAGTCGATATCATCCTTTATCTCATCACTGCAGGAGTGCATGGATGCGATGTTGTCCTGCAAACGTAGTTTCATTGGAGGACCATTGCCTGTGGGATGTCGTGAGAGCGTGTCAGCTGCTTTGTGTTTTGTACCAGGAACATGGACCATTTCGAAGCGGTATCGTAGTGTCTTTTCTTTTAAGTTTCGAAGGCGAGCGTTGGAGATGTCTTCAAAAGATCGATCACCAAAGATTTTAAGTAGGGGCTTGTGGTCCACTACGATGAACAAGCTAGGGCATCCAAGGACGAAGAATCTGGTTTTGTTAAGGGCTTCCACTACAGCCAAGGCCTCTCCTTCAATGGGTGCATAGCGAGACTCTGCTGGGTGTGTGAATCTACTCCCAATTAAGGTGGTTTTCCAGCCCGATTTGCAGCAAAATGGCCGGGTTGGTGTGCACAGGCAGTGTTTTTGGGTGAGCCAGAACCCAATGCCTGATTTGGACCAGTCGGTAGCAAGGCATGTTGGTTTTTCTTTATCGTAGATCTGGACGACCCTCTTGATTTCGTCGATGATGTGATCTTTGGATTCCTCAAAAAGGGTGTCCATGTGTCTGTCCCAACAGAAAGGGTTGCCAGGGCGCAAAAAGTTACGAAACGGGGTCATGCGTTTGGTCATAGAGAAGGCAAAAGAGACTTGATTGATGAGGCCAAACCAGGAGCGCACGTCGGTTATGTTTTTTGGTATGGGGAAATCGCGTATTGCAGACAAATATTTCTCACATGGCCGGACGCAATCTGGTGTGATTTCAAACCCCGCAAACTGGACAGTGTTAGCTGAAAAAACAAACTTGTCAGGATTTAAAATGATACCATTATGACCACAAATATCTAACCATTGTACTGTCTGGAAGAAACTCTCCTCTATGTTGTCTGCCCAGAGCAACGTGTCATCGATGCACTTGGTTTTGTTCGGGATATGACCGACCAGTTCATCGTATCGTCTGGAATAGCCGTCACCAGAAGCTATGTATCCTTGTGGGGCCGTGCAATACCTGTAGCGGCCCCATGGTGTGGTGAATGTTGTTAGGTGACGGTCTTCGGGCCGTAGCGGTACGCTGTGGTATCCATTCCAGGCATCTAAGACGGTTTTACGTTTACCTGCTGGCACTGCACGAGCTTGATGGAAAGGGGATGGTGCGTGGTGTGTTTCGCGAGTGGCATGGAGGTTGAGGGCTTGCAGATCTACTGTGCGACGTGGTTTACCATTCTTCTTGGCGCAAACTACCATACGGCCCATCCATGTGACAGGCTCGCCTATGGGCACCTGTTCGAGGACTCCTAGGTTTACATCCTGGTCCAGTCCTTGTTTTACATCATCCTGCCAGTGAAGGGGAACCGGTATAGGGGTATGTACCGCTACTGGTTCAGCATGTGGATCAATCATTAATTTTAACGAGGGTCCTGACATCATGGGTAGCTTTTGGTGTTCACATGTATTAAAAGTGCTGGATGCGTAGTGCTCTAGGAGGAACTTCTGCAAATTCTCTCTATTAGCCTCCGTTGCAGCGAATGGTAACTTTTGGGGTGGTGGTGGGGGGAGTTGTCTCTGGGGGCATGAGCATTCCTCTGTCTGAATATTAGTCGATGATGTTTCCTGTGTCGCTTCGCCAATGCAGGGGAAGGTGGAAGAGATTATACCTAAGGCGATGCAGCCCTCTTTGCTCAAGTAAATCTTGTCAGAGTTGTTGGTGACAGGTGATTTGTCTGGTTTCAACCAATTTACCCCTGTTGTTGGTACCTGTAAAGCGAAGAATAACGGCTCCTAGAATATTTATGCCTTTACTGTTGGCAGCTTTCATGGAGATATTAACTGGAATCAGATCAGAATGCTTGATGTGAAGTTTATTCAGAGCATGGATACCTGCCAGACAACTCACAGCCTGTGTCCGCCATTACTCGAGCCTCTGCTGCTTTCAGTGGGGCGTGAAGTTTGAAGCCGAAGTGGGAATAGTCTTTTGTGGACGTGGATATTTTGAGGTTAATGAATGGTTGGGGCCCAGAGGGCCTTTTAATCCATGATTTTGACATAGCGTCATACTGATCGTGATCAAGTGTAATGGACGAGTTGTTATGATATGTGGTGACAGAACAAAGTTCATTAAACACAGCATTATCTTCAGGTTGGATTGCAGCATGTAATTGTATTCCACTTGCCTGAGGTGATTTCTTCCTGCAAACTGAAGCAAAATGGTGTAATTTATTGCAAGAAAGGCATGTTTTATCAAATGCAGGGCATTCTGATTTTCTGAAACTTGCAGGGGCCTTTTTGCCATGCCCTGTTTTACCACAATAAGAGCAACTCACATCAGAAGCAGGTTTATTTAAGTCGAGCTTCACAATCCTGGTTCGGTTAAATTTTTTGTACGAACTTGAGGCATCAGTGCTTGGGGATTCCGTGAATAAAGACGCTGAGCGTTTACCGGCTTCTTTTCTTTCTACAAATCTAAAAACTTCTTCTAGTGTCATGTTTTGATTTGTGTTACCCAACAGGTCGAGTTGTATCTCCTGGTCTTCAGTGCCACTGATAAGGATATCCTGAATAATTGGCTCGGTATAATTCACTTCACTATCGCAGGAAGGGCAATCTAGGAGGAATTTACATATACCAGCTTGCCCCCTTAATCTGGCTCCAAATGCTCGGATGGGTTCGTCTCTGTCTTGCCTCATATTATGGAGTGTGACCCGTGCCACCATTACATTTTCTTCATATACGGCTAGGGCTCGAATGGCAGCAATGACTTCGGCAATAGGTTTTGCGAGGAGGCTGCCTCCAGCAGCTCTAGTCACATCTTTACGCAATTGATCTTCACAACACTCTAGGAGCTGAACAACAGCTTCTTGCCCGTTAATGGCTGTGGCATTTACATATTCATCCCACCTTATTAAAGAATATGACCATTCCTCAGTGGTTCCTGGGGCAGTGATGGTAGGCCTCTTAACCTTTTCCACTTGTGCATGTTGTGCTGCAGCACCTGGTCGAGCAGCAGCTGTGTGGTTTATGCAATGGGTGGTCAGTAGGGCAGCAACAATGGCATCAGACAGGTCGGGGGTCACATAATTGCAATTGTCGATGGGGCATTGTACAGCAGGCATTGTAATGTAGCAAGATCACTGATATTATCATAAATAAGATTCACTTTTTGTTCATGGAATGTTTATTATCACTTGGAAGGCATCACATGACAATGATAATATCTGCAATGAAAGATAGCACATGAGAAATAAAATGGCATTTGCATCGGCAGTCAAAATAAATTCAATATGAAATTACACTGACACCTAATAGCATATGTGAGTCAGTTAATAAATTCACAATATACACAGCTAGCTAATGAACCATTTGCTGCTAGCATATAATAGATAATAAAGTTTAGCTAAAGTCTATAGACAATAATACTGTACCATATACGCAGAGAGTAAATGAGCTGCCAAACTGAAACACTATTTGCTTACATTCTCACAAATGAGCTTCAATGTATAGACGACGCAATACACAAATGAAATAGGATCCTATAATGCACATAATGTATAGACGACACAATACACATAAATGAAATAGGATCCTATATTGCACATAAATGAAATAGGATCATATAATAATTATAACATGTACAACAGATATGAATAGACAATCCTCTAATGTGCATATTCCCAAGGTAAATGAACCAGTAACTATTGACCTTATTGGTAATGAAATTGAAACTCCTGTGAAAGAGGAAAATAAAGTTGAAAGTGACAGACAAATAAGGTCAACCAGAAATAAATTACCCTCTAAGTATTATGATTATGAACCGTATCAATTTTGTGTATGTTCTTGAATGGCATGTCTAATTTTATACCAATAGTGAAGATTTTATGTTTTGAACAGGTACAACCACATATCCATTATAGTGCACAATATTTTGAAGGTCCATAACTTTTACAGCTGATTATAGTCCTACCCAATAACCTATCAAAACAAATTCAGTGTAATATTCTAACTAATAATCCATCCAAGTAAATTCAATTTTAAAAGAAGAAAGATTTTATATTATTAATAATTACTATTCAGTAATTGTTATATTAATTGTATTGTATGAGGACGCTACCAACAGTTCCATGATTTCTAATGCCACCGCCAGATGTCGGCGTGTATTGTTGCTGTATTCCTGCTAAGTACAATAAAGTTAAGTTCTAACATGTGAGTTTATATCATAAATATCACCTCTAATATTAAGCATAAAGACATAGATCAGTAGGTGCGAGTTGGTGTACATCTGCCTCATTAACAGAAAAAAAAAATGACTATAGTTGTCTCAGCCTTGGCATTGTACAAGTGGCAAACAAATGCTTCAAGTTTCTGATACAGTTCTTGCGTAATGCTCCATTTTTTCCTAGGTCTCTGAGTGTATCTTTGTATCGTTGATGTGTGTTTATCAATTTCAGAGCAGCCTCTTTGCCACGCCCTGCAAATGCACTTATGGAATCTCATCCTGTCAGTGAATGAAGACCAATGAAAGCCTCACAGTTTTCCCTCCTTAGTACGTTTGCAACCTTGTGTACGTCCATATACTTAATGTGTGCTACAGTGCCACTCTTTTAGTACATTGGACATACAATAACTTGGATGAAAGCAGTACACAGAACCAGGACATCTGTATTATTTGCAATGATTTTAAGTGACTGGACCCCATTCAATGCTGCATGATGGGCATGGAGGAGAAGCCGGGTATCTGCTTCCACCTGAGTGGACTCCAACTCCTCCACTTCTGTAGAGACTGTAAATGTTATTTTGAGCCAGTAGATGAAACATGTTTCTATGCATGTGACAAATATCTCCTTGCCAACCAATCTAGAACTGTTCTTAGGCTGACTCCATGCATCGACTATGATTTTGATGGGAAGGTATTTGTTGGAAGAACACCCAAGTAGCTTTCTCCATTGTTGCACACAATGTCCAGGGGCAATATTTCTTAACTGGGTACTAGTTGAATCATTTCCACTTTGCCTCAGTCTTTCACAGTTCTTGATTGACTTCTTCCTGCAGACATCCAATACCACTTTAATTCTCCTGCTATCTGAGTCCCCGTATCATGATAACTGACAGGAGGATATCTGCAAACGTTTTGTGGTTCATAATAACTATTATGAACAAGTCCCATTCCATCAATATGACATGTTACATTCTTGGGAATTAATGTTTTCCGCTGATGGTATATTTTTTGTAGCTCTGTTGCTAGTGCTGCTTTATAAGTTTTGCATAGTGTGCCATCTGGATTGGCCAATGCCGAAGGAATAGGGCCAAAGGGATGTGCAGATATTTCCTTCATATCAAAATAACTCCTTTGAGCAATTATGATCATATGAGCAAGCAGATTTAGATCTGCTTTCAGGATGACTTGCTTTGGGCCACATTTGTATGATCGCTTCTTCTTTGTCAGGTTGCTTAAGGTTTTGAGGCTTTGCTTTTGCAGAGAATTGTAAAACTGCTTCACTGGGGTATCTTGTAGCATTTGCTCTATGAACTTCTGATAGACCACCTATCCTTCTGGATATGCATTCAGTAGGTCTTTACAAACATCTTGAGGAACAACAAACCCTGTTGATATGAACATATGTTCTTGTTTGCTAGGTTTGAATAGGTTTATCCAAGGGTTGGCTAGAAAACTCAGAAAACTCATGACATCATTTTCACCCCTGAGGATCCAGTTTTTTGCAAGTTATTGCATGTCCTTAGTGTTGGAAAGATCAAGCAGGTCGGCCCTGGGGTGGCAAAAATAGCCTGGACTTGCCACCCCACAAGATTGAAATAATAATAATTAGCGGGTTAAAAGATAAAATCTTTGAAATTTTTTACCGCAAATTATGATTTTTGAAATGAATCCATTAAAACCAAAAAAAAAAATTTAAATATTTCCCCGATTTTTTTTCATTTTGCAATCATCCTGACAAGGAAAATCATGCACTTGAAAATGTTTGCCTCTAAATATATTCGTTTTCTTTTACATTTTCTGTTTATCCAAGCTCAGCTGACAGCTTATGACGAGACAGCCTGTTCACTGCTACTTTCGGTACCGTATATCTATTGTTATCGGATATTTTGTGACGAATCACTGATAATGTCGATAAAGTCACATAGGTAATGGGTAAAGAGCTTCAGAAGTGTGACAAACAAATATAGAGCATTTATGATGGATGATGTTATGGAAGCTTCGTTGGCGGCTAAGCCTGCCACCTTTGGTACAATGGCGAATTTATATTTAGTTTAGAATGATGTAGTATACATAGGTTGATTTTAGGGTATCTAGTACTTTAGGCTGTTGTGTGAACCGGGAATTTATGTGGTAGAGAGGGAGTGTGTCCTTCGCGTTTATTACTCCATTTGAGCGGTTCAACAATTGAGTGTTTCTGAATATACATGTTGAGTTTTTGTCTGTAATTTGCTCTCGACTTTACATTAGTCGCGTTGAAAAAAGTAGTAATATTTATTCATAGCAATCCACTATTGCTATGAATAAATATTACTTAGTACAAACTAAGTATGGTTATTCGTTTTTTTCAGATTTTCAGTCTTTAGTACCAGCTATCATAGCTATCCTAAGCTATGCCACCAAAGCGAGTTCGGTTAAGCGGGAGCGAGTACAAAAAGAGAAGATTTAAGAGAAAGATAGACTTTATTGTGAAGACTAAGAGGAGTGAGGACCAGTTGAGCGAATGTGAAGATAATGAGGAAGAGTTCGAAGAGGAGTCTAAGGATAAGGACTTATTGGACGATTCTAAGACTGGGTCTAATAGGGAAGAGAAAGAAACTAGTGATCATGAGACTGAGGAGGATGTAGGAGAAACCAAATGTGAAGGAAGTGCAAAGAATGAAATTGAGTATATTCAGAGAAGCGACTTTGGTCTGGTTCCGTTTGACCATTTGACGTTGGACATTCGTGACACTCTTATAACTATTGGAGCTGAAAAATTCCAAAATTCAAAAGAGCCTTTTGTTTCTGGGAGGAAGGGTAAAAAAATGACCGAAGCATGGTTCTATAAAAAAAACTTGCAGATGGCAAAGGTGAGGCCATTAAAAGAACCTGGCTGCTCTACTCGCCATACAAAAAGGCAGCATATTGATTTTGCTGCATTCTATTTTCACACAGTCCACAGAATTCAAAGTCCAAATTTGAAATACCAGAAGGATATAATGGTGGCAGGAAGTGGAAGGATTGTTTGCAAATAGCTATACATGAGGGTATAACCTGGCACAGAAAAGCCTTCCATGCATGGAAAGAAACCGAGGAACACCTTAGGAAGGAGAAAGATATTGATGAGGAATTGGCCTGGCAATTGAGTACTGTTATGGTTGAATGTTTCTGTACAGCTGATGGAATTTTGTTTTGAAATCAATTTATTTTCTTTTACCTCAAAGTCCGCATTGCTGTTAATGTGCATTTATGAAGCAAAAATTAAGAGCTGTTTACTTTATAATTTTTTAAGTCACTTAATATAAAATACTTTTTCACCAATATAATTAATCTGTTATCATATATTTCAATATCCTGTAACTAGGCCTTACAGCATATTTATATTTCTATGTACATGGCTATGAGCAGCAAAGTGATTTCAAAGGGGGTTTGTCACAAGTACTATTCACTAATTAATATATTTAAACACAATCTATGCAATAGCACTTGAAGGTTCTTTTAGTCTTTTAAATGATGTAGACGAAGTGGTGATAAACAAGTATAAGAGTTTTTTTTTTAAAGTTTTAATTATAACATTAGCAAAAAGAATACAACATTTAATTAATAATAAAAGTGAATAATATGGAATAGTCACGTGGTTATAATGTCAAACAAATATCAAAGAACGGTGATCATTTCATCAATAATAATGTACGTAACAAATATAAATGATTGCTATCTGATTTTACATTATATATATAAGCAATAGGTATCTTATTTAACAAGAACCAAATACAGTGAAAAGACAAAAGAGTACACTCGCGAATACTGCCGTGCGGTCGGTCACTTATCCCTTGTGCATAAGGCCACAACCCTCAAACATGCTGTAGTGTCTTCGACAGGCCAATAAACACGCTCTTTCTCTCTCTCTCTCTCTCTCTCTCTCTCTCTCTCTCTCTCTCTCTCTCTCTCTCTCTCTCTCTCTCTCTCGATCATAGCGACCAGTGCACATTTTACCAGTGCACATTTTACGATTACCGTAACATTTACCATTAACACCAAGCACCAATACTTCGGTGACGGTAAACAACCAACACTGACGAAGACCACTTTCAAGTAGGGCTGATATATAAAATCCTAGGTGGCAGGGATCTCGACCTCTTCCGCACAACAGCACCACGAATGCCCTCCCGAGTTATTTCTGCGGATCCCGATTTCACCTCTGAAGAGAGAGAGAGAGAAACAGTAACTAAACAACTGTCCAAAACAAAATATCACAACCAATCTTCACGGTAACAAGACTTCGTTGGTAATAACAGTTGGGTCTTTAACTCGGCTTAACTCTGAAATCCCTATATACATACAAATATTACATACCATGATTTTAAGTATAGTAATAACCTAAATAATAAACAAATATATATATAAGTACACGGTGACAGGGTTGGAATTGGAAATGGTGGGTTGGGGCTGATTTTAGGGGTGGGAGTGGGGGTGGGGGGTGGGGGCGTCACTAGGAACTTTGCCCTGGGGCGGCAGTTAGGTATGTGAGGGCCCTGAGCACGTCCTTAAGAATTCTCAGGTATGAGGAACGATACACTATTGTTAGATAGTACCGACTAAGTGCACGTGGTTTAAGACTGATAAAAATTGCATGTAGCAATGTTGTGAAGTAAAATTCAACTGCATGAGTGTAGAAATGTACACTAGTCGAGTGAAGGAACATAAATGCATGATCTAAATATTGAATACGACTTTCAGTGTAAACACATCACCATTGATATGCCCAGCCTACAAAACATTGATGCCACATAGTAACTCTTACACATCAACTGGGTGAGATTATGCAAATGTATAGACAGGTGGCCATTGTTACAAAAATGGCTGTCATCTCTAAATGCTCAAGTTATGAAATTTATTTACAAATTTACTCGATGAACATAACATGGTATGCACAACTGGGAATGTTATGAACGAACATCTATGCGTATAAACTACTACAATGACAAATATTTCTGGCAGCCTCTGCCATACTGCAAAATGGCTGACATACTACTATCCTACTATCATGAAAATATTTGTATTGTTATTTCCACTCGAAAAATGTATAGACACAGTCTTCCAAGATTGATATGTTAAAAGATGGACATATTGCATGCCATATGTAAAGTCGGGCAGACATTTTGAAAAGAGTGAGAGAAAAAAAAGATTGCCACAATATCTAATTATACAGCAGGAATTACTATCAAACCTTATTTCTCAGACTTCATGTTGACCTAAGAAACTTTCCCTAATTGGTTTCAGACTGGCCCCAACTACCAACCTACTATGTTCATAAAAGTGGCACAGTGAAAACCTTACTTAATGCACATAGCCACATTATATCTTAAATCAACTATTAATGTCGCACTTCATAGATATAGTTAGGTCAGAGGTAAACAAGGTTAGACAATATTGTCCAATGTTATACCCTAGAAATTTTTTTTTATCATGATATTGTAACAACTTCGAGGTTTTCTAACTATCACTTCCTTTGACTTATGATAAATATAAAGAACAAGAATTATTATGTAAATAATTCTAAAAA
Organism: Palaemon carinicauda; assembly: GCF_036898095.1. Taxonomy (NCBI): domain Eukaryota; kingdom Metazoa; phylum Arthropoda; class Malacostraca; order Decapoda; family Palaemonidae; genus Palaemon; species Palaemon carinicauda. Next base: position 84,066,797 of record NC_090728.1, read on the forward strand.
TTATAAACTTTTCAGCAATATCGTGGTTACAGTTTCTTTATTATTATATTAATCATGAGATAATTTAAAGAGATTAGTTCAATAAAGCCTTTGTATCATTTACAACACATAAATAATTTCTAAAAAAAAAAAATAATAAACGTTTCAATGATTAGGGCTCGGCCAGACCAAGCGCGTTGAGCGGCGAGGTTAGCGGCATGACTCGGCGGCAAGCCAGCAACAAAATGTTGGGTGGCCACACCGGAACCGCCACACCTCTCTTGCCTCACTCCCAGCTGATAGCCTTCCTCGTAAACATGACGATGTTGTTTGAGTAGGAAATTACTTCCGATTGAAAATCGTTATTTTAATCTGAACTATAAATTACACAAGAGTCTGGATTCACGATTTTAATAAACAGAGAAGGGAAAATAAGTTAATTTTGAAATTAATGTTGCCAGTCTCGTTTGTACGGCGACAGGTTTAATGAATATCTGCATATTTCACAAGTCTCTAGATTCTTTGATGGGAACATCCTTCCTGGATTCAGACTAAAAAAAAAAAAAAAAACGTCGAACTATAAACAACCTCAATCCCTCTCTTACCAGGAATTATAATTGCTTCAGATATGATAAAGTTCACGAAAAATCATTGTCCCTTTCATTCCAGAATTAACTAGCATTTGCATAAGATATATTGTTTAAATGAACATACGATTCTTTTCACATTTGACATTTTCTCTCTCTCTCTCTCTCTCTCTCTCTCTCTCTCTCTCTCTCTCTCTCTCTCTCTCTCTCTCTCTCTCTCTCTATATATATATATATATATATATATATATATATATATATATATATATATATATATAACTAAATGGTGATTAAATAGGTTGCAAAGCACAAAAAAGCGTATGCCTACCCACTATTTTATTACCATCTATTTGCACTTGATTGCCATAACTTCCATTTATTTAATCCATTTTTTGCTCTCCGAAACACCTCCCAATAAATTGTTGATTAGTAATGGCTGGAAACGAACAATTGAACGCGTACCCCTTGAGGAACTGATGAAAAATGGCGTAATCTTGGGTGAAAACGCTCAAGCCGCCGCGATTTTTTAAAACATGAAACATAGTCTGGCGGCAACTGCAGCGGCTTGAGGCTTCCCGCGTCTCCTATCTGGCCACCTACATAAGATACTTGAGGTTTCAATTATCAGCTGGAACCCTTGCCGCTAACCTCCCCGCTAGCCGCGCTTGGTCTGGCCGGGCCCTTATGGATGCAATTCCTCATAAATACCGAATAATACTTAACTGGTTTCAATACCTAATTATGTGAAAGTAACTTTAAAATAGATTTCATGAGAGAACTGAATATCCTGTATATAATTCTTCTAAGTAACATTTCATATCTAGAGATTTTTTTGTAAAGAAGATATGGAAATACAGGCCTAGAAACTATAACATTCTAATGATTCATATTTCTTAGAGGTGGACAATAGATTTTTTAGCGGAATGTAGGCTATGTATGATGACGACCTAGCCCCATAACTCCTTATTTGCAAACCTATCACAAACCTCTATAGAATAAAATATCAAGAAAAAAATGTGTTTAAAGGGTCAATGCAACTAGTTTTTCTGTTAAGAGAGACCATACGGCAGTTTTAAGAAAACTTTGGAGGAGCTTACAGGAACAGAATTGTGTATAAAAAAGAAAACGTTTAAAGAAAAATCCCAACTTTACGTACTTTGAATTTACTTGTCAATTAACCTATAACCTAAATTACACCAGATTAAAATACAAGATGATGGCTTTCAAAAGTGAAATAGTGAACGTTCATATGACAAAGCACATTTAAGTATGAAATGATTATAAAACGGATTTTGAGCAAAGCGAAAAATCTATTTTTGGGTGAGATAGCCATGGCGTCCTGATGGAAGGTTCCTTTTTGGTAGCTTCCTTGGGTATATAACTACTAAATATTCCCAGAGAATTTAACCACAGGTTATCACAGAATTCTAACTTCTGGAGCGAGTATCCTAAAGGTTTCCCTTTAAGACATCGTATATCAACAGGGGACGCATGTATTAACGCGCCACATAGCTATCTACACCCTACATAGAGTTAACACTTCGAAGTGTAGGGGCGGAGAATAGCTGGGGAGCCGATCCACAGCTAATCTCGTTCGTGGCTACTTTTGGTACTCGAGACGTAAACAAACGGGCGCCATTGCTAAATGACGTCACGTCCGTCCTCATCTTGAAGCCAGTTGCATGCCGATCACCATGATACAGCAGAGCAGGGTGGGACCTGAAAAACTGGACGAAGTAGCAGGGAGGGTCCATCAGGACGCCATGGCTATCTCACCCAAAAATAGATTTTTCGTTTCGCTCAAAATCCGTTTTTTGGGCTCAAGCCATGGCGTCCTGATGGAAGAATACCAGAGAATCAATGTATCGTGGTAGATTTTTCCCTTTTAGAGTAAGTGCCGAGGGCTTTGAACAGGTTAGCATAGTAATCTTAATAGAAGAACCGTAGGGAAGAGAACTTCCTGCCCCCCTGGCAGTGAAGTCCCCATGGGCCATGCTGAGATCAAAGTGGTCATCGAAGGGCTACTCACCTTGCTGGGAGAACCTGAAGAACTTGGAGACAAGACTGAATGGTTGGCATTCATATAGGAACATTCTCAAGGGCAGACAAGTGGTGGTTAGGCACTATATGTTAATGGAGAATTGTCTGGTCTCTAAGATATGAAGTAAGTAAGTATTCGTGTAGGAATATTACATTGCACAGGTGAGTATATAATAAGGGTTGAAACCTTAGTAATCTTCATCAACCATAAGAGGAAGGGGATAATAAAACTATGACAGATGTGTATTTCATAGTATAAGTAGGAGCGGATTGAGACGCACAAGTAATAAAATAGAAATTTTATTTCACAATTGCAGAGTATATTAATGAAATGCAATAAATATGTAAAAGTAATTTACAACAAATTATAATGTACATAGTAATGAAAGACGTGCTCTTGAATCTGAAAGAGAATTTCAAAATTATTCGTAGGCACTCGTTCCAGAGGAACGTCAGTCTTTAAAAGTAAAACACATCATGCTCTAGGCATGCGGCACTCGTGTGACGACTATGACATTTCACCTGGGATAAGAACAGTATATGAAAAACACTAAGTGTTTTTGAAATCACTACGTATCACTCGAAGGTCAACATAGGCACCCGTAGAGTTAGAGTCCCAAGTAACTCACTGTTCTATGCAGAGTTAGGTGCAGGTTTCATAACACTACCTGCGGCTACCACAAAATTTTTGACTTCGTGCACTTGTTTCGCATAATGTTTGAAGAAAACGCGCGAAGATTTCCAGCCTGTGAAACTCTTAAGGCTTTCGAAATCCATACTCTGAAAGAAATTCAGAGACGATGCAACTTTTCTAGGATCATGACCGGCGGGTGTACTGTCAGGATCCGCTCTGCGAATGAAGTAGGTGATTTTCGCTCTTAGTTGTTTCAGTGACAGGTCGCTGCCCGATGTTTCTCCTTTGAAGAGTTGGCCTCCACCAAAGTCCGAAGTTCTGCGAAGATAGACCTTGAGGCTCTCTACTGGACATAGAGAGGCATCTTCTTTCAGGGGGCATATTCTCCAAGGGCCCCATCTTTTGGTGGGTAATTCGTTTATGGTGAGAAACGTCGGATCCGGGAAGAGGGTAAAGTCTCCTGAGTCAGTAAACAGGATATGACCTTCTTCCCTTGATAATGCCACTATTTCGCTGACTCGGGCTCCTGAGGCATGAGCAAAAAGAAATATAACTTTTTGAGTCAGATCCTTGAGAGGGCATGAATCATTGTCCAAGTTGGAAGCAAAATGGAGCACCTTGTCCAGAGACCAGGAAATCGGTTTGTGGGGGTGCTGGGCGTAGACGAGCGCATGCTTTCGGCAGTTTATTGAAGATGTCGTTGGACAGATTAATCTGGAAGGCATACATCAGTGGTCTAGTCAAGGCCGATTTGCAAGTAGAAATCGTGTTGGCTGCCAAGCCCTGTCCATGAAGGTGAATATAGAAGGACATGCAAAAATCAATGGTGATTTCCGTAGGATTTTTTGCCTTGACGAATGAGACCCATTTTCTCCAGGATGATTCGTATTGCCGTCTTGTGGATTCGGTCTTGTATTCCTCGAGGAAGTCTAGACTTTTCTTCGAGATCCCAAACCTTTTATTCGCGGCTAGGGAGAGAAAATCATGAGATGAAGGTCCTTGATTTTCGATGATGAAGCGAAGACAGTCGACTTCTGTACTTGCTGGGAGAGAACTGGGCCCGGGAGAGGGATCAGCGTGGGCTGCAGCTCCAGGACCAGGGGGTATCAATTGCTCCGGGGCCACTTGGGAGCCACTAGGGCCGCTGTCCCTTTGAAGGTTCTCAGTTTGGAGAGGACTTTCAGCAGAAGGTTGGTGGGAGGGAACAGGTAGATCTTGGACCATCTGTTCCAGTCCAGTGACATGGCGTCCACTGCCTCTGCCTTGGGGTCCTCGTACGGGGCCACATATCGAGGAAGTTGATTGTTGTCGCTCGTTGCAAAGAGATCGATCTGAAGTTCTGGGACTTGGTGAGAGATGAAGGAGAATGATCTTGCGTCTAGAGACCATTCCGACTCTATCGGGCTTGTCTGGGATAGAGCGTCCGCCGTCACGTTGCGGAATCCTTGTAGGTGAACTGCAGACAGGTGCCACTTCTTCTCTGCCAGACGGAAGATTGTCAGAAGCACCTGATTTATATGGGGCGATCTTGAGCCTTGGCGATTGAGACATCGAACTACCACCGAGTTGTCTAGGGTTAGACGAATATGGATCAAGGGAGGCGGGGAGAGTTTCTTCAGTGTTAGAAGGACCGCCATGGCCTCCAAGATGTTGATGTGAAACGTCTTGAATAGGGGAGACCATGTGCCTTGAGCCTGTTTTTGGTGGGAGTGAGCTCCCCAACCCTCCAGCGAAGTGTCCGTGTGGATGTTGAGTGATGGAGGTGGGTGTTGAAGAGGGATGGACCTTTTCAGGGCCATTGCTTCTGACCACGGCTTGAGGAGAAGCCAAAGTCTGTTTGGGAGCCGTCTCTTGAGGTCTCTTCGAGCGATGGATGCAGAACGTCTCCAGACTCCCACGGCATCCTTTAGCTGTGCACGAAGCACTGGGTTTGTCACTGAGGCGAACTGTAGAGAGCCTAGAACTCATTCCTGCTGACGTCTTGAGATCCGTTTGGATTTCAGCAGTCGCTTGACAGACCCTGCTATTTCCTTCCTTTTCTTCTGGGGAATGGAAAGGCGGTGTGACTGAAGGTTCCACTGGATTCCTAACCATTGGAACTTCTGAGCTGGAGAGAGGCGAGATTTCTTCGCGTTTATCTTGAATCCCAAGTGTTCTAGGAACTGGGTGACTTTGCTGCAGGATCTTAAACAATCCTCGGGAGATGGAGCCCAGACTAGCCAGTCGTCGAGGTAGGCCATCACCTGGACGTCTTGGAGGCGGAGCTGTTGTACTATGGCGTCCGCCAGCTTTGTGAAGATCCGAGGGGCCACGTTGAGGCCGAAGGCCCTGAAGGCGTAGCTTTTCCTTTGGAGTCGAAATCCTAGGTAGGAGGAAGCGTGGTGGTTCATTGGAACGTGCCAGTAGGCATCCGCCAGGTCTATGGAGACCGTGTAAGAACCTCGAGGCAGAAGGGTCCTTATCTGTTGAAGCGTCAGCATCTTGAACTTGTTGTTCGCTATGAACTTGTTGAGGGGGGATAAGTCTAGAATGACTCTGAGCTTGTCGGAGTCCTTCTTGGGGACGCAAAACAGTCTCCCTTGGAACCTGGTTGACTTTACCCTCCTTATCACCTTCTTGTTCAAGAGATCTAGGACATATTCTTCCAGAAGGGGGGTTGATTGTTGGAAGAATTGCTGGAAGGTTGGGGGTGGTTGAGTCCAACTCCAGCCTAGACCCTTCTTGACGATGCTGTGTGCCCAGGGATCGAAGGTCCAACGATCCTGGAATTGGCGGAGTCTTCCTCCCACCGGAAGCACTTCATTGCTTCTGGTGTCCCGAGGGTTTACTGCCTCGGCCGCTAGCTCCCCTTCCTCCTCTGCCTCTGGAGGGACGGCGAGATGCGTCTCTGCCTGCACCTCTGCTTGAGCCTCTACCTTTGGGATGAAAGGTAGTCGTCCGTTGCTCAAAGGCAGGGGTGAAAACCGATGACTGGGACAAGACCGGTTGGGTGACCAGTTGAAAGGTCTGCTGTGGCTGAGCAGCCACTTGGGGAGTAGCGGGTCCCGGAAACTGCCGTCTCTGTTGGCGTTGCTGGGGTTTTGGCTTGGAGGGTTTCCTCTTAGGTTGAGGGCCATCGTCCTGAGAGGATTTCCTCTTCTTCGACATGCCCCACTTGTGGAGAAGGTTCCTGTTCTCAGTGGCGGCCTTGTCGGTAATCTCTTTCACAAGATCAGAGGGAAAGAGGTGTTTACCCCAGATGTTGGAGGAAATCAGCCTCCGGGGTTCTTGTCTCACTGTGGCACTTGAGAACACGAATTCACGACAGGCTCTCCGAGCCTTCATGAAGCTGTACAGGTCCTTGACCAGAGTCGCCATATGCGTCTTGGCGAGCACCATGTAGTGGTCGGGGACTCTAGTGTCACCAGCCATGACGTCAAGCTGTACTTGGAGGGACATGGATGCGGCGAGCCTTTCCTTCGTGTCTTGTTCCCGACGAAGGATATGGTCATTAAGTTTCGGGAGGTCTTCCTTAAACTGACGTCCAGCAACGTCAGGATCTAGTTTTCCCACCACGAAGGTATGCTGGATATCCTTCCAGTGTCGAACATCGGGGGGAGTCACCAGGGAGAAGGGTCTGCACTCCTCCAGTGCAGGGCAAGGTTTCCCTTCTTCCACTGCCTTGTGAACCGCAGCGAAGGCCTTTTCCATAAAGGGGAGGATCGCATCATCAGGTGCGACGTAGGTAGGGTGCTTCTTGCTCAGTGCCGGAAGCTTTGAGCAGGTAAAACCCCTACTTTTAAAAGTGTTGGCCAGCATAGCCTGGGCCTTCGGGAGATCGAATACTATCACCTCCTTAGGTTCGGTCTCTTCTTTAGAGGCAGGTTCGGATCGAAGCCGGACGTAACAGTCCGGATAAGCCTCAAAGCTCGGGAAGAACTCCACTTCTTCCAGGGCAACCGAGCCGACCTTCTCGCTGATGAAGATTCTGCCAGTTGCGATGGGCATATGCTCGGCATACCTCCAGGGGTTGGCGTGCAAGCATGCCGGGAGGTCCTTAACCGAAAACCTTTTCGGCTCCTTGGAACTTCCCATGGTCCTGATGTACTCGTGTGTCTCACAGAGTTTCTTGTCCATAAGCGCTTCAAGCATATGGAACATCTCCTGGGCGGTTGGGATGGGGTCCGGGGTGGCGGAGGTAGACGGGAGAGATACTTCTGTTGGTGTAGGAGTTGGGGCGGTGGTAGAAGGCAGAGCGACCTCCTGCTCCGACTCGGTGTACTCCACTTGGTCCTCCTCATAGTCCAACTCTTCGGCCATGAGGTTCCTCTCCGTTGTCTCCGAAACCTCCGACATACGCTCCGCGTTGTCGGTATCCAGGCGACACTTGTGCATGGACTGGGCCATGATAACATCGGGTTCCACCGTGATCTGGACGGTGGGGATCTGATCCTTGGGGACCGCAGAGTCTGGGGATGCCTTTGGGAACAGTAAGGCCCCCAAGTCTTCAGTGGCAAGGTACGGTCCAGCGGCGTTCTTCTGGAAGCCACGCACCCATCTGCGTAGCTTCTCCCGAGATGCGTCCCTAACCTCCGCGGAAGGAGGGTTATTGAACGCATCGACCAGGCGTTCCTGGCAGACCGTACAGTTCTGCGGGTCCCAGAACTTCAGATCACCTTTCTTGTTTGCACAAGGGGCGTGGGTCCTACACGCCGTGTGCCCATAAAAGTGCGGGCGCTTCACTGCACAGAAGCCGTGGTCGCACTTCAGTTGCTCCTCCTGTAAGAGAAAGAGAACATGAGTATGGGGGAGTCATAAGGATGACTTCTATTCTAAAGTTAAGTATTAAATGATTAATCTTTAACTTAAAATTAAGTGTGATGATCAGAGAATGGGCGGAAAAGAAGGATATAGACACATACTCCGTGTAACCCGCCCGGCTGGTTACAGTGACCTTATCCATAGACAATTTGTTGTGACCGAAGGCACAGGACAGAATTCGACATGGAATGCCAGGAAGGCAGTGGGAATTCTATTGGGAATTGTCAAGGATATAAAACTGGGACTGAGGCCACTCAGACCCTAGAATTGGGAACGTAGAAGATCCCATAGGGTAACGGTTTCCGGCAACCAGCCGTGCTAAGATACACACAGCATGCTGGAAATCTGTGATATACAAGAAGACAGCATAGTTACTAATAGAGCGGTAAGATAATACCTATCCATTTACGTAATCAAACCATCTGGTTGCGATGTAGGGCTATCAACATGAGATGATAGCTAGTAGAAGGGGTGGAAGTCGCCTTGACGCCTCCGGAAGGCTCCGGCAGACCGACGGCACGCCGGAGGCCGCTCCAGCAGAGTTTCTGGCATTAGGGAAGACAAATATATAAGTCAGAGGTAATACCAGGGTGACGGCTGCCGGCACAGCGGCGGCACTCCGGTGTGGAACGGCGGCTCCGGCAGCCGAAGGTTGCCGGCTTGGTGACAGGGACAAGGATGGTTATAGCAGAACCGGACTGCCGGCAGTGGATGCCGGCACTCCGGAGGCCGGACCGGTGGACGGACGACCGAAGCTATGAGGTAAGAGGGAAGGCCATCGGCTGGATGCCGGCGGAAGGCGGCAGTCCCCCGGCACGCGGAGGACTGGCGGCCCAGAGGGCAAGGGATAAGTCACCAAGATAGGAGGTGGGTATCACCGACAGGGGAGGCGGCAAGGGACCGGCACCAGGATAGTGAAAGAGACAGAGGGAGGGATGTAGGGGTACGGCCACGGACCCCAAGACATCCCACCTGAGTGGGTGTACCCATGATAGAGGCTAGCCCTATCACCCAGAAGCAGGGGCCGCGGAGGACCAGGAGCCAAGGTAGCCCAAGGGAGGGCTAGGGAACACCCAAGAGGGGGGGGGGAGAACCCCTGCGGACAAAACGCATCCAGTGGCTAACCCCATAGGACACTATGAAGGGTATATGTACCAGAGCGGACTGCCACAGGAGCTCAAGGTAGCCCTATCACTCTACCCTAAGGAGGAGTTGTAGGACAGGGGACAGATGGGTATAGACTAACCTAAGTATAGGCTAGGCCATACAAGAGATAGGTGGGGAGGGGAGAAGAGAAGGGTCTTCTATGGAGGAGGCTCTGTACCAAAGCGACCACCAAGGAAGGGAGCACGCTCCCTAGCCTAAGGTAAGGCAGCCTGTCTGAGAACGGTGCATGGGTATCGTTTCAGCAAGGCACAGAACTGACTCCCCCAAACCCTAACCTAGAGCAGGGATGTTATGCCCTGAACTAGGAAGGATGGAAGACGTATTGCTATTGCAGGAAAGGTCGGAGACCTAGCCCCAGAAATAGAGGAAGGACTAGCCGTTCCTCATTCTCGGACGCAACCCTAAAGGGGGATCATTCCCTTGGGGAGGACAGAGAAGCGATATATACTCTGATATGAGCTTGATCCCCTTACGTGGTAGGGGGAGCAAGGCTACACAGAGGGGATGCCCTAAGGCAGGGGATGAAGGAAGCATATAGGGGTCCTACTTGTAGGTTAGGTTAGAAAGGCACACTATCTAACCTGTCCCCTATATGGTCCCTGAAGGCGAAAACACTTGCATCACAGTCAATAGTATTGTAAAATAATGCCACTATCTTCATAAATAAACCTAGGATCACTGAAATATATCATGCACGAACACTGATGTTAGGCGCTCTGGCCTAGGGGCTAGACTAGCTAACTGGTATGGGGTCAGATGATGACCGATAATAAGGCGTCAAAACACGATATATAAAGTTCCTAGCTATGAAGACTAAATAACTAATAGTATCGATTAGTTAATGAGGCCGGAAAACGCTGTTGAGGCTAGCTAAATAAGGCATGCAAAACAACAGCGACGCCATAAAATGGCGGGTCCGGTCGAGGCACAGCTCTGCCACAAAACATCAAATATCTCGATAAGTAAAAGTTACTTTACGGTCAGAGCTTATTTAAACAATACTGGAACCTTGTACTCAACTTTCCAGAAGAAGGCGAGGCCGAGGGTAGAGACATGGCGAAGATGCAAGCCGATAAAGTACGCACAGGGAAAAGTCCGACTAATAAGGCAAGCTACTAAACAAAGGATGAGGACGGACGTGACGTCATTTAGCAATGGCGCCCGTTTGTTTACGTCTCGAGTACCAAAAGTAGCCACGAACGAGATTAGCTGTGGATCGGCTCCCCAGCTATTCTCCGCCCCTACACTTCGAAGTGTTAACTCTATGTAGGGTGTAGATAGCTATGTGACGTGTTAATACATGCGTCCCCTGTTGATATACGATGTCTTAAAGAGAAACCTTTAGGATACTCGCTCCAGAAGTTAGAATTCTGTGATAACCTGTGGTTAAATTCTCTGGGAATATTTAGTAGTTATATACCCGAGGAAGCTACCAAAAAGGAACCTTCCATCAGGACGCCATGGCTTGAGCCCAAAAATATAGGTTTACACATTAAGTTTATTAATTTGAACACTCAGTTTGACAGATCAATTCCTAATTCACTGATATAGTGAATAAGTAAATTCACTTCAGCTAAATGAATACTGTATTCTTCATCACACAAAATTCACTAATATGATAATTTAGTATAATGATTAATGAAATAGAGTTCTATGGTGCACTTGGCTAATATTACCTGGCATTTCTTGATGTATGGGCAGTTTCGTTTTAGACTCGGTGCCGACAACAACTCATCGCCTGGATCATAGACACATCGCCTACGTTCATAACTTGGATAACCTCTGGGGGGTGAAATTTTCACTGCAATCCCTGTACAGTTTCGCCAAAATGTCCGTTTTTCATTTGGGAAAATCGGCATGGAAATTCTATCCACTAGACAGTAGACACTGTGAAGACTACTTTAATGGCCAAGCTTGTGACTGTGATAGCTGTGTGGCTTACCAGCAGCGCCGAGCTTACATCTTTAACCACATGGCAAAACATAACTATACTGTAGAGTCTGTGTAGACCCAGAAGTGTTTAATCACCATATCAGCTGTAATTGTAAGGGGTGCAAAGATGCCTCTGACAAAATTACCAAGTATGATGAAGTAGCTATTGCCAAGAAAAGGAAGAGAATGAAGACTTCTGACAATCCTTCACCAGTGCCAGAACCAGCCCCAACATCACCAACTGTAACTCCAAGGACTGAGAGCACAGACTCGTCCTTGTCTGTCCCTACAACTTCTCAGCAATCGAGTGCAACAGCAGTCAACCATTCTACCAATGTGACTGAGTCCTCCAATGCCATGGAGACCGAACCAGGGGCCCACTCCACGGACTGCAATTGTACTGACTGCCTTCAGACACTCCTACAAGAAGCCACTGCCATAATAGAGAACATCCCAGCTACACAGTTAAAGAAGCCTCTGCCAAAGTTTCGACTTTCACAGGATAACCACGAGCTCTCATATGCCTCTGTTGCTGCCATGGCTTCCAAGCCAGGCATGCAACTCACTGCCAGACCTAACAGGAAAGGTGATCTAATCATCTACCCCAAGGACGTCGAGACAGCCAGATTCCTTCAGGAAGACCCCACCTTAACACTGCTGGATCCTGCTTTTATCAGGAAGAAAGCTGTTATCACCAGGTATCCTGTGTCGATGCGTATCTCCATTGCAACGTCGTGCAGCAACATTGACTGTGCTGTTCGCTGCACAAACAAAGATGACGTTCCTGTTCGACGTCTCATCGCCACCTTTATAGGTCCAGTTCCCTCCAAACTGGACTTAGGAGTCTGGGGAACCTTCCGCATCGAGGATTACACACCTGAGCCCCTTCGATGTTACAGATGCCAACGCTTTGGTCATCATAAAGAAGAATGCAGAGGCTCCATCATCTGTGGTGTCTGCAGCCAGCGACATAGCACAGAAGTGTGCATTAAGGCCCACAAAGAAGGTCGACAAACCACATCCAAGTGCCCCAATTGTTCTAAGCCACACCATGCTTGGAACAAGCGCTGCCCAGAGCGTCTCAAGAGGATAGCAGCTTTGAAGAATACATCCTCTCCAAACCAAAAGAAACCAGCTCCAACTCAATTACTTAAAGAACAGAGAACTCCTCGCCAGAGAAGACAACGTCAGCCAGCTACTGCTCCTGCGTCTACACCTGCAACTGGTCCTAAAAAGGACCAGCAACGGCCTGCAACTGTTCCCCAAAAGGACCAGCACCTACCTGCAACTGCTCCTTAAAAGGATCAGCAACAACCCTCATCCCCATTCCCTTCCCAAACCTTGGCTCAAGAAATTGAGTCCCTCACCTTGCAAGACCTCATACCCATCGCCATCCAGATCCTTGCCAGAGTCCTCTCCTTATCCTCAACCTCCACCTTATAGCAATTCCTGCAACATTTCCAGTTGTAGGGATAAACTGATCCTTGAGGGGCCTCTCTCGTACTAACTTACCGAGTGTGGTACAGAACTGGGCCCCTCCCCCCTCTCACCTAACCTACCCAATCCTTCTAACCTCCTCAATTACCTTTTCCAAATTAACATAGAGCAGGAATGAGCCTCTTTGCTTAAACCTACTCCTATTTTCTCCTACTGAAAATTCTTCTCTCCTCTCCCAGTCTCTCCTACTTACTGGGACTTGCTATTATCAATACTTTTTCTCTAACTAAAAACTTTCTTTCGTGGACCTAAAAAGGAGTCCCCTTTTTCGGGTCACTTTCAACCCATTTCACGTCTTGTCAAATTCATTCCCATCCCTCATCCTTCATCCTTTTTCCTGTTCTAACCCTTTTAATCTAACTAATTTCTCCCTTTCAAAAACTAACATTCCCCTTCAATAATACAATTTTTTACTCCTCTGGAGTTCTCCCTTTACAGAACCAATCTTACGACAAGAGCCCGTGTCATGCTATAGGCATGGCAATCTACATGAATGAATGAATGATGTATGGGCTGATGGTGATAAATGTCATTGCTTGTGTTCATCATGACTCAAAACTGGGAAGAAGAATTTTCACCACTTTCAATTTCAATAATAAAAAATACATGTAATTTTCAGAAACATTGGGAGTATATGCAAGTTCAGCTTGCTCAATAATTTGCATTTACATGGCAGAAGGAAGAGAAGTTAGAATGAAGAAAGATGCACAATGGCACAAATCAAAAGTTACATTCTTCACTTTCACTTCCTCTTTCTTCATTTTCAATATCAGTGTTTACTTGATCACATCCATCAGTTGATCGTACATAGAACATCTGCTTTCACACAGGAGCATCTAGTGGTCTGACACTTGGAAGTTTTGCAGCTGCAAAAGCCCAAGATATCCAAATCCTTTGGTACTTGTTGCAAGAGTGCTGGAATAGGTACAAGATGGTTCTCCAGTATATTTATGCAAAAATCAGTGCTGTGGGGAGAGTGGTATTGCTTTAATGTGCACACTTTCACCATCTCATTGGAAAAAGGTCTCTCAGTGCATATTACTTCCCCTGTATTATAACTCCTAACATAGCTCACTGCCCATTGCCTACGCTCCGATAATTAACATACCAAGTACTGCCTAGTATTGTTTCTACTTGGTTTTATCACAAAATGAGTTGTTTGTAATTAAATGAATACATATAATCAGTAAGTGTATAGTACATGCGCACACGGGTACACTATATACAGGACACAGCAAGGCTACAGTGCAGTACATAGCACTAGAGCAGTCATTACTCTAACAGGAACTATAATTTTACACAGTACGCCTATTCATCATACACTAACACTAACAGTATAACAATAAAACACTGCTGTTCCTATCTAGTGATACTATAGTGTATATTACTGTAATATATGTACAGTACTATCACCACAGTAAAGTTTAATTGTACTGTAAGCTTTGCTGTTTTCGTGTGAACGACTTGACCATTTGACAACTCTCCCGCACATTTAGAATAAACAATACTGTACATTACTGTATTGTATATGTATGTATAACAATTCAAGATTTACTAAGTATATATTTTATAACTAACCATTTTTGTACGAAGTTCTACACAGTCTTGAAGCAAGACACACACTCCTGATGCGTCGGTGTCATCTATTGCTCAGGACTAATTGGGACTTTTAGTGAAGGGTGTACATGATAGACTCGTAAGACATATCATGGTGAGTATTGTGTTTAGTGATAACACTATAGACTGTTCTCTCTACATATGGCATGCAGTATGTCCATCTTTTAACATATCAATCTTGGAAGACTGTGTCTATACACTTTTTCGAGTGGAAATAACAATATAAATATTTTCATGATAGTAGGAGCAATATATGTCAGCCATTTTGCAGTTTGGCAGCGGCTGCCAGAAATATTTGTCATTGTAGTAGTTTATACGCATAGATGTTCGTTCATAACATTCCCAGTTGTGCATACCATGTTGTGTTCATCAAGTAAATTTGTAAGTAAATGTGATAACTTGAGCATTTAGAGATGACAGCCATTTTTGTAACAATGGCCACCTGTCTATACATTTGCATAATCTCACCCAGTTGATGTGTAAGAGTTACTATGTGGCATCAATGTTTTGTAGGCTGGGCATATCAATGGTGATGTGTTTACACTGAAAGTCTTATTTAATATTTAGATCATGCATTTATGTTCCTTCACTCGACTAGTGTACATTTCTACACATGCGGTTGAATTTTACTTCACATCATTGCTACATGCAATTTTTATCAGTCTTAAATCACATGCACTTAGTCGGTACTATCTAACAATAGTGTACCGTTCCTCATACCTGAGAATTCTTAAGGACGTGCTCAGGGCCCTCACATACCGAACTGCTGCCCCAGGGCAAAGTTCCTAGTGACGCCACCCGCCCGGCACAGTGTAAAATCCGGACGTCGGATGCCGTCCGGGAGAATAGAAAATCGCTTGTATCACCGGGAAAGACGCGAAAATACACCTCTTTTTTGTGACTGGTAATGTTCACTGATACTTTCTGTTATTTTCTGAATAAATGTTCGAAAAATATTGGTTTATTTTAATGTTATTGAGAATAATCTGAATCGGACGTCAACATTACACTATTTAACTGCCCGCTATTCTCAATAAAATGAAAATAAATCAATATTTTTCGAACATTTATTCAGGAAATAACAGAAAGTATCAGTGAAAATTACCAGTGTCAAAAAAGTGGTGTATTATGGCGCCTTTACCGGTGATACAAGCGGTTTTCTATTCTCCCGGACAGCATCCGACGTCCGACGTCCGGATTTTACACTGTGCCCACCCGGCCCCCCCCTCGACTCCCACCCCTAAAATCAGCCCCAACCCCCTTTGAAATCACTTTGCTGCTCATGGCCATGTACATAGAAACTTAACTATGCTGTAAGGCCTAGTTATAGGATATTGAAATATATAATAACAGATTAATTATACTGGTGATAAAGTATTTTATATTGAGTGACTTGAAAATTATAAAGTAAACAGCTTTTAATTTTTGCTTCATGAATACATATTAACAGTAATGCTGGCTTTGAAGTAAAAGAAAATAAATTGATTTCAAAACAAAATTCCATCAGCAGTACAGAAACATTCAACCATAACAGTACTCAATTGCCAGGCCAATTCCTCATCAATATCTTTCTCCTTCCTAAGGCGTTCCTCGGTTTCTTTCCATGCAAGGAAGGCTTTTCTGTGCCAGGTTATACCCTCATGTATAGCTATTTGCAAACAATCCTTCCACTTCCCGCCACCATTATATCCTTCTGGTAATTCAAATTTGGACTTTGAATTCTGTGGACTGTGTGAAAATAGAATGCAGCAAAATCAATATGCTGCCTTTTTGTATGGCGAGTAGAGCAGCCAGGTTCTTTTAATGGCCTCACCTTTGCCATCTGCAAGTTTTTTATAGAACCATGCTTCGGTCATTTTTCTACCCTTCCTCCCAGAAACAAAAGTCCCTTTTGAATTTTGGAATTTTTCAGCTCCAATAGCTATAAGAGTGTCACGAATGTCCAACGTCAAATGGTCAAACGGAACCAGACCAAAGTTGCTTCTCTGAATATACTCAACTTCATTCTTTGCACTTCCTTCACATTTGGTTTCTTCTACATCCTCCTCAGTCTCATGATCACTAGTTTCTTTCTCTTCCCTATTAGACCCAGTCTTAGAATCGTCCAATAAGTCCTTATCCTTAGACTCCTCTTCGAACTCTTCCTCATTATCTTCACATTCGCTCAACTGGTCCTCACTCCTCTTAGTCTTCACAATAAAGTCTATCTTTCTCTTAAATCTTCTCTTTTTGTACTCGCTCCCGCTTAACCGAACACGCTTTGGTGGCATAGCTTAGGATAGCTATGATAGCTGGTACTAAAGCCTGACAAACTGAAAAAAATGAATACCAATACTTAGTTTGTACTAAGTAATATTTATTCATAGCAATAGTGGATTGCTGTGAATAAATATTACTACTTTTTCAATGCGACTTCTGTAAAGTCGAGAGCAAATTAGAGACAAAAACTCAACATGTATATTCAGAAACACTCAATTGTTGAACCACTCAAACTGTGTAAAAAACGCGAAGGACACACGCATTCTCTACCCCATAAATTCCTGGTTCACACAACAGCCTAAAGTACTAGATACCCTAAAATCAAACTATGTATACTACATCATTCTAAACTAAATATAAATTCCCCATTGTACCAAAGGCAGCAGGCTTAGCCGCCTATCGAAGCTTCCATAACATCATCCATCATAAATGCTCTATATTTGTTTGTCACACTTCTGAAGCTCTTTACCCATTACCTATGTGACTTTATCAACATTATCAGTGATTCGTCACAAAATATCTGATAGCAATAGATATACAGTACCATAAGTAGCAGTGAACAGGCTGTCTCGTCACAAGCTGTCAGCTGAGCTTGGATAAACAGAAAATGTAGAAGAAAACGATTGTATTTAGAGGCAAACATTTTCAAGTGCATGATTTTCCTTGTCAGGATGATAGCAAAATGAAAAAAAAAAAAAAAAAATCAGGGAAATATTTTAATTTTTGTTGGCTTTAATGGATTAATTTCTAAAATCATAATTTGCGATAAAAAAAACTTCATAGCTTTCATCCTTCAACCCGCTAATTGTTATTATTTCAATCTTGTGGGGCGGCAAGTCCGGGCTATTTTTGCCACCCCAGGGCATTGCCCCCCACCCCCCACCCCTGTGGGAAATAATTCCGGGAAAGGCCTCCCCGTTTCTGATTTCCGGACCCGAGCCTGAAGGATGGAGCACCAACACTCTCACACTTGACAAACTAGAGAAC
This sequence comes from Palaemon carinicauda, assembly GCF_036898095.1. Taxonomy (NCBI): domain Eukaryota; kingdom Metazoa; phylum Arthropoda; class Malacostraca; order Decapoda; family Palaemonidae; genus Palaemon; species Palaemon carinicauda. The sequence continues at coordinate 84,084,296 of NC_090728.1, forward strand.
CGCAACGAAGACGGTTTGCTTTCCCCACACACGTTTAAGTCCAAAGATTATTCTATACCGGGACTGTCAGCACCGATATCACCTTGATGTTCAGAAGCTACTCCAGGGCGCAGAATAGTAAATCCTAATCAAGTGTGGTTGGACTGAATCAGTTACGTTAACGACAGTTTCACAAAGAGTTCGGGGGAGCAGTACTGTAAAAGTCAAAATGTCCTAAGGACCACCGGTAATACCGTAAAACATTACAATAAAGGATTGACACCGATAGCTTTAGATTGACGTAAATATAAACTTACCCTTAAGTCATATCTCACCTCATGTGATAACTCATTTAGTCATTTCAAAATGTAAAGATCAAGTTAAAAACAGTTTATAATTCTAACCTAAAAATGGCGTTTATTTCCTTAAGTACAACAGGAATTTTCACCTAACTGACACAGGAAAAACACAGCAAAACTACCAAACTGAAATTTGAATAAAGACCGCATGGCAAATGAAAAATGAAAAATGCCAAGAAAATGGTCAAATCGTTTAAATCGTAAATCAATAACCAAATGACTAATCAACCAATGAAAGTGAAAATGGTGACTGAAAGAATTCCAAAAGTTCTACTCACTACTTTGAACACATTCCTCTCGGGCAATAAAATTTCAAACTTGATAGAGGGGAACGGGAACAAAACTTATGATAATGGACACGCCACGAATGATTAAACCAGACAGTTTGAATATGACTTCCTAGCTAAATGTGCACATCGTCAAATAAAGGCTAGAAAAAAAGGGGTACAGTTCCTTGGCCAAGGTTGAGCACCGTTAATTAGTACTCACGCTCTTGAGGGTTGATTGTAGACGTAGTGGAGGCATCTTGTAAACTGTTAAGAACATGGTGCATCATCAGTTCTGCACTGACGTGTTTTGTCTTCGTAAGTTTATCTTCTAAATAATGGCACAAAGTAAGGCATACTGTTGGTTAGTAAATGGTTGACCAACAGGTAGTTGAACCGACGCCTATGTTAAAACGGCGTCTCAGACGAAGGGGCTATGCCTACATCCGCCTTCCACGCCTCCTGGTTTTTAAGTGGGCCGCTCGCATGCTTCTACCTCCCGCCGCTGAGCTGGTTCAAGCCGGTCGAGTCTTCTTCAAATTTCCATGAGTACGTGGTTTGCTGAAGGGTGCTTCTTCAAATTTCCATGAGTACGTGGTTTGCTGAAGGGTACTTCTTCTTCAAATTTCCATGAGTACGTGGTTTGCTGAAGGGTGCTTTTTATAAATACAAGAATCATCCTTGAAACTCCAGGGGAAAGTAATTATAAAGAAATCCTACTGTCTGGCTTATAAAAATTAATAAACATACAAAAAAATTAAGTGGCTTTTAGTGATGTTCAATAACACAGAAAACAATCCTAGCTAAACAGACTTTAAATAGGTACTGAGATGTAAATAGCAATAAGCTAAGATCAATGAGTTACGTAAATTAAAGAGTTACTTGAATAGAAACCAATTGTGGTTAAACATACAAAGCTTCAAGAGCATTTGGAACAGAACGCAACCAAGTGCTGTTTTTGAAAATTGTCGACGTTGGTCGCATCGTCAAGTAATGTACTGTGAGCTCAGGAAATGAGACAAAATCATCTACAGAGGAATGAGGTGATGAAAGGTAAAGCATTACAGGGGAATGATGGACATGTTAGCAGCAATGAATATTTAAGGGTATAATAATGAAGGTTACAAAGGAAACAAAAGAAAAACGAGGATCCTCAAGGGTGAAAATGATGTCAGGAACAGAACCTTTGTCAACTATTTCCGCTCGTGGTTCCAAGGGGGCTTGAACCCTAGTTGGTGAGAGAGATGTGGCCTTAACAGCATGCCCCTTAGTTTTTGCCAATACAAGATGCTATAAATGGTAGCATCCAGACAGACTGCCTCCCGACAGCACATACGGGTTGAACTATATGAGAAAGATTGACCAGGTCTCTGCCTTGCAGGACCTCCCTCTCAGGACAAGCTCTAGGGGCAGAGCAGCCTGAAAACTCTTGGGAGCGTGGCATATTGCCAAAGGGACCCACCTAGAGATCAAACTCTAGGCTGTTGTCTGGGAACTAATAGACTGTCCGGGGTTGCTGTCCACAGACTAGCACCTATGTAATTTAAACTACCCTCCAAAACCTGTGTACTGATCCTTAAATAAATATCCCTTACCTTATCTAAACCTCACTGACGAGCTGCCAACGCAAGAGCCCGTGTCCAGCAATAAAGGCTGGGCAATCTAACAAGCAAGCAAGCAACCAAGCAACAAGGATTTTATGGGGTGCCCAATGGCAAGAGCCCGTGTCTTACACAAGGTAAGGCAATCTACACACACACACATAACGAGGACTTACGGGCTGCCCAACGGCAAGAGCCCGTGTCTTACACAAGGTAAGGAAATCTACACAAACACCAGTGGTCATAGAGCCCCCATCCGGGCCCAAGGCCTGGGCAATATAGATAAACAATAACAGGAAGCATCAGTCTCAGCTCAGTTCCCAGACTGAGAGGATCACTCTCTCCGATCAAGAACCAGCTTACCCGGCACTGGGGACTCCCAGATCCCCTCCCAGTTTTCTGCTGTAAATTTTGGCTGTAATTCTAATTGGAACTGGCTGAAATTTTCGGCTGTAAACCAGAATCCGCTGGTCTTTGACCAGGCTTTCGGAAATACAATGACTACAAGTATTCAACAGCTTACAAACTTTGCAAAGTCATTGTACCCAGATGGGATTAAGCACTGCAAGAACCTATTTAGCTCCTCCACTAGTAACTGCAGATGCATAAAATGCAGGTACTATGTCGGCTTCAGAGAAGAACTTATGAACCATGTGGGTTTTGTGCGTACAGAAGACCCATTAATGGCCCACCACCCAAGGACTGTCATTGCCGGGACTGCAAATCACTTATTAAGGCATGCATTCCCTTTTTCATGGAAAGGAAAGACCGGCCAAGGAACCAAGACATTCCACCTCAAGACACTGAAGGACCTTACAGGAAAGTTCTCAATTGACACCAGTTTAAACCTGGTCTTGTCAAATACTGCAATCAACTACCCAGGCCAGATCAACATCATTGACATGATTGTGATTGTCCACCATGTATTAATGCTTTTTGGCTTGCCAACAAACCTCCAGTGACAACACTTACAATCAAGACAATCCACATCTCTGCACCAGCTGCCACTCCACTGACCTCAACTTCAGAACCTATGGCCAGCATATCAGCCATGGACCTTGATTCTTCAAAAGACACTTCAGCAGCTCTGCACCTGGATGATTGCAACTGCACCCCCATGCTTGTCTCAACACCTAAAGGAAGCCTCATCCACCCTAATGACTGTTACCATCAACCCTGCTCCAGTCCCAAATAGAACAGCCGCCAGTGAGCGGGCTGCATATCCTCTGCCAGCTGTCACTGACCCAAAGCAGCTACCAAAGTTTAAATTGGCAGCTGTGGAAGGTGCACCTTCATATGCAGCAGTAGCTGCCATAGCAACTGCTAACCCTGGCATCAAGCTGACAGCCAGAACCAACCTCAAGGGGGACTTAATAATCTCCCCAAAAGAACCAGAACAGTGGCAGGCTTCTTCAGCGGGAATCCTCCCTGGTCTTTCTGGACCCAGAGAAGAAATTAAGAAAGGCAGTTGTCTACCACTACCCAACAAACATGCCACTGTCTTTCATTACTGACTGCAGCAATGTCTCCAAAGCTAAAAGGAGGCTGGACCATCACAAACAACCCACCAAGGAAGTGATTGTCAACTTGTTTGGCCCAATTTCCAAATCATTGGACCTTTGACTGTGGGGAGAATTCCCCGGAAAAAGGACTTCAAAAGCGACCCATTGCGTTACTTGAACTGTCAATGTTTTGGACATCATAAGCAGGACTGCAGGGCTCCTACGGTGTGCGGTGTCTGCAGCCGCCGTCACCCAACTCAAACCTGCATAGATGCGCACCAAGGAGGGTTGGAGACCCATGCCAACTGCACCAACTGTGCTGGACCTCATTATGCCTGGAACAGGTGTCCAGACCTCCTGAAAAGACTACCAGCTCAACAGATCGATCCACCTACCTCTCCAACAACAGTACTGCTGCAACTACCAAAGCCTCAACGGGCTCCACGTTCCAGACCTCCTCCTCGTCCTCCGGTGATCACTGATCCAGTGGCTCCTACCACAACCACTGCCCAAACTCCTACCACTGCTCCTATCCCAGTCACCGACCCTGCTCCCCCCCTGGTCAGATTCCTTCCCTTTCCCCTTCAATCTCCTCCATCATTTCCCAAGCAGAGTCCTTGCCAGTTGAAATGCTGATCCCCTTAATACTGCAGCTAGTACTAAAAGTCTGTACCCTTGCCAAGACTCACTCTAATACAGTTCAATCCCTCCTCTCTGCCCTAGCAACTCCCCCCATTAAACAGGGATAAGCAACTATGTTTTAAACTGCTGCTTTTCTCTGCTACTAAAGTTTCTTCTCTCCTCTCCTCTCCTTCGGTTCCAGTATGGACCTGGTTTCCTGGTCCCCCTGGCAGTTATGCTCTCGTGATGAGCAGCCGCACCTCCCTACTTATAGTTATGCTCAAGGAGCTAAGCGACTGTAATTCCGGGCAGGTGAGGTTGTTGTGTTGAAGCTTGCTGTTTGAGCGAACTGATTACCAATTATTGAGTGGAACAGCTCTGCAAAGAGCTACTGATTTGAAAGAATAAGTCTCTCGAGAGCCGAGAACTTGTAATTGCGGAACCGATCGTAAGGTCGGCGCTGCACCTGTTTTGGGGATATGACTTCGAGTCTTAAGAGCCCCAGTCCGGGCACAATGCCCGGGCAATCTAGAACGAACGTATGAACGAACGAGGAATCAGCCGAGCTCTCGCGCCGACAACATCTCTCTCTCTCTCTTTCTTGCTAAGACGCGCCACTGAAAATTTCAGTCCGCTGACCGTAGAGTTTCGTCACCATGCCCGTCTTCCACCTTGGAGACTGGACATGGCACCTGTCTCCTGACGGACAACACTACTGCAGGGACCTCTACATTGATCCCTCTTGCAACTGTGATAGCTGTATTGCCTATTCACAAAGAAGAGCGCAACTTTTCAGCTAAGTAGACCTCAGAACTACCGATTTTTCTGACAAATCACTGCCAACTCATAACATGAGATGTAGCTGCCAGCAGTGCAAAATTGCCTCTGACAAGATCCTTAAGCACTACAGAACCATTAAAGCCACCAGGGAACAGGACACACATCCCTTCAAGCGAAGGAAGAGCCCTTAATGCCCTTCTCCAGTGCCTCCCACACCCCAGCCATCACCTGTCACAACTCCAAGGCCTGAAAATACTCTTCAATCCTTGTCTGCACCTTCAACTCCACTGCAGACAGTTGCAGCTACAGCTACCCCTCCAACCTCGGCGCCTGAGACTTCCACAGCCATGGAAACAGATTCTGCTGAGACCCAGTCAGTCCCTTAGGGAAACCATTCCCTGGACTGTAACTGCACTGTCTTCCTTACTCAACTCCTGAACGAAGCCTCTGCCATTGCTGCCAGCATTCCAGCTCCAAAAGAAACCAAGAACCCACTGCCAAAATTCAAATTACACCAAACTGACAGCTCCATCTCATACGCTACCGTTGCTGCCATGGCTGCAAAGCCTGGTATACAACTCGAAACCAGACCAAACCAGAAAGGAGACCTTATCATCTCCCCAAAAGGACCAGGAAACTGCCAGATGTCTCCAGGAAGAACCAGCCTTGGCACTGCTTGACCCCGCCCTTATCCAGAGTAAAGCAGTCATAGCTAGATATCTAATCACCATGCCCATCTCCATCGCCACATCTTGCAGCAAGGGTAAAGTATACAGTACTGTATAGCACAGAAAATAAATTTTATTTAGAATATGGAATGATTTACTTAACTGTACATATAAAAAGACTATCTATCACGATAAAACATTGCCTAGCCGTGTATCTCTCTCTCTCTCTCTCTCTCTCTCTCTCTCTCTCTCTCTCTCTCTCTCTCTCTCTCTCATCTTCTTAACAGATGGTTCCCATTTTTAAATGGGGTTGCCGTTGCGGACCAGCCGTTTCCATCTTCTTCTATTCTGCCTTCCGCCTCATCAATTCCCTTTTCCTGTAAGTCTCCTCTCACACAGTCCCTCCCTCTCTTTCTTGAACTCCCTCTTCTTCTTCTTCCTTGAACCTACATCTCCATAGTATGTCTCCCAACGTCCTCCTCATCTCTCCTCATCAGGTGTCCATACCGTCTCAGCCTCCCTTCCTGCACTTTCTTTGATATTTCCACCACCTTTGTCGACCCCCTTATGTAGTCATTTCTTATCCGATCCTCTCTTGTCATCCCAGACATCGACCTAAGCATTCTCATTTCTGCCACATCCATCTTCTCATCTGTCTTCCTCATGCTTGCTGTTTCCATTTCATATAGCATTGCTGTTCTTACCACCGTCTTATGAAATTTTCCTTTTAATCTCAGTGGTATTCTTTTGTCACAAAGAAGAAGGCAAAGAAGAGATGAGAAGAGTCACAGTCAAGGGAAGACAGAGAGAGGTTCAGAGAGAAAAACAAGGTGGTGAAGAAGGTAGTAGCCCAAGCTAAAGCAATGGCATATGATGATGTGTATAATGAGCTGTGGACAAAGGAAGGATTAAACAAGATGATCAAGCTATCAAAGACTAGAAATAAGAGCACCAAAGATATTAAACACATCAAACAAATAAAAGATCAAGATGGTGTAGTACTTAGAAAGGAAAAAGACATTGTAAAGAGATGGAAAGAATATTTTGAACAGCTATTAAATGAAGAAAATGATAGATTATTAAGAGAGGATGGGCAGTTGAACTTTGACATAGTAATAAGGTTCTCTAGGCAAGAGGTAATAAATGCACTGAGGAAAATGAAGAATGGGAAGGCAACTGGACCAGACATGATTCCTGTGGAGCCATGGAAAGCATTAGGAGATGAAGGAGTGGATATGTTGCGACCCATCTCAGAATCTGCAGTGTTGGAATATTCTCACTTGGCGCTGTGCAATGTGAAGATTCCCAGATCGTGCGACCAAGTTGGAATCTTATTTTGGTTGCTCTGGAGTGAAACAGATTCACGTAAATACGCCGACTGACTCGTTTACCTTATATGGCAATAGGTGTTAACAGTATTAGGCTCTATGGGGTGATCTCGTCGTATATGCAGTGATCAGGCCATTATGTGAAGTTAGGTCATTATGTGTGTTTAATTTGTTTCCAAGGCGTGTTAGTTATTGTAGTATGGAATTGCCACCCCTATCTGTCACTGTGTTTAGGCCACTTAAAATTGTTGAATGTCAGCCTCTAATTCACAAACAATGGGGAGGGTGTTGTAGTTAATTAACTAATATCATTTTTATGCATTTGATATTTTATAAACAGTGTGTATGTTAATTTTATAATGATTCAAAGCACCTTTAACACACTATCAATTGTCATAAATTACAAATGATTTTTTGTTGCAATAATAACCACATCTTGATGTTGGGAAGTCAAGAAAGGATATACAATCTGCTGGTAGTTTCTCACATTAAATATAATGCAATTAGTCGTTACAAACCAACAAACATCCATCACATTAGAGCAAACATACAAGAACACTCTGATTATGCACATACTGTACAACCTCTCTGTAATGGATGGATGGATGGGTAGATTGTCATGCCTATAGCATGACACGGGCTCAATTCATATATCCACCATTCATGCAAACTTCAACTATCTTTTGCTATAAATTACTATGTAACTAACACACAAATACTTACCCAATATAACTCCCTTCTCATTCTATTCTGAGATTGTTTAAAATGCATTTATATGTACCCAGAATCTATCAATTCCCATCGTTTTATTTTAACATTGATAATTGAAATCAGTAGTAATAAAACACTTACAATGAAAGGCACTTTTGTATCACATAATAGCAAATCAAAGCGATGCTTGGGTTCAACAATCCTTGCATAGTTCCTCTAACCAGAAAATACTTATATATCATGCACAATCTATCTAAATTGTGCTTTATATAGGCGTCAACACCCGCGGGAACCCAACACTGCATTCCAACTTTGCCACACAAAGTAAGAATTCTAACATCGCGCAACCCGATTCGGAATCGGCGCAGATTCCAACATAGCGCGGAACAGATATACTGTATGATCTCATGATAAAGATTTTTGAGCGGGAAAAGATACCAAAAGAGTGGCGTGGGAGTATATTGATCCCAATCTTCAAAGGGAAAGGTGATGTCCAAGAGTGTGGGAATTACAGAGGTATTAAATTGATGTCCCACACTTTGAAGATACTGGAAAGGATGATAGATGCCAGACTTAGAGAAGAAGTAGAAATAGGTAAAGAGCAGATAGGGTTCATGAAGGGGAGGGGAACAACAGATGGGATATTTTATCTGAGGCAACTAATGGAGAAATTCCGGGAAAAGCAAAGAGACCTGCTTGTTGTATTCATTGACCTTGAAAAGGCTTATGACTGAGTCCCAATACAAGAGGTATGGAGGAGTCTGAGGGAGAGGAGGGTGCCAGAGAAGTGGGTTCGACTGATACAAGAGTTGTATCGTAATGTAATTACTAGAATGAGGAGCAGTGCTGGGGAGACACAGGGTTTTGAGGTGAGAGTAGGATTACACCAAATGTCGGCTTGGCTCTGAGCCCATTTATTTTTAACATAGTGATGGACGTTTTAATAGAAGAAGTAAGGGAGGCAGTACCATGGAACATATTGTATGCAGATGATATTGTTCTGTGCGCAGAATATTAAAAGATTAAAGTACTTCGAAGCATTATTGCATTCTAGAAAATTACGATTATTTAAATAGTTAATTGTGATTTATGTACTTTTGTTTTAAATTTCATCGAAGTATTGGTGGGTGCCGTGATCGCTCTCTCTCTCTCTCTCTCTCTCTCTCTCTCTCTACTCAAATGTCGTCTGACGCCAATGGGCAAAATAAATGTATTAAAACAAAAATCTCTGTAATAAATGAAATCTTTGTTTTTTTTTCAGTCTATTAAGGCTTTATAATCAAGGACCACACAGCTAAATACTAAAATATCGTGCATAGGCAACATGAATGAAACTCCGGTTAACGGTTAACTTTGTGGGATTCAACTCACAATACAAGTAAATAAAATATGTGAGAATAATTTCAAATTAAACTATTGAAATTATTATGCTAATTGGAAAATGATGGATCATTTAATATTTGTTTCTCTTAGCAAATATGAAATATCCTTCAGTATCATTCCTTAATAATAAGGGAGGTTTTTGGGCTTAGGCCATGTCGTCCTGATGGAAGTTCATTCATTAGTAGCTTCCTAGGTTATATTTGACTACAGTGATATATCCCAGAGAATTTACCAAAGGTTGAAGAGCTAATAAAACCGGGGGTAAAAAGTAAATGTCAGGAAAGGTTGAAAATGGCATATGACGAGGTGAGAGTAAGAGAAACTGGTAAGTTAGAGGAGGAGTGGAAGTTAGCTAAAGAAAATTTTGTTGGGATTGCAAGTGATGTATGTGGCAAGAAGGTTGTTGGAGGCAGCATGAGGAAGGGCAGTGAATGGTAGAATGAAGGAGTGAAGGTAAAAGTGGAAGAGAAAAAGAGGGCTTTTGAAGAATGGCTGCAGAGTAATAGTATAGAGAAGTATAAAAAATATAGAGAGAAAAATGTGGAAGTAAAGCGCAAGGTACGTGAGGCAAAGAGGGCAGCTGGCCTGAGGTGGGGTCAGGGACTGGGTCAGTCATATGAAGAGAATAAGAAGAAGTTTTGGAAAGAAGTGAAGAGAGTAAGGAAGGCTGGCGCAAGAATTGAAGAGACAGTGAAAGATGGAAATAGAAGGTTGTTAAAAGGAGAGGAGGCAAGGAAAAGGTGGGCGGAATATTTTGAAAGTTTGCTGAATGTTGAAGATAATAGGAAGGCAGATATAATTGCTGTTCCAGGAGTTGAGGTGCCAGTGATGGGAGATGAGAATGAGAGAGAGATTACAATAGAGGAAGTGAGGAGAGCACTAGATGAAACGAGAGTAGGAAAAGCATCTGGTATGGATGGTGTGAAAGCTGAGATGTTGAAGGAAGGGGGTGTGACTGTACTTGAATGGTTGGTGAGATTGTTTAATGTGTGTTTTGTGTTGTCAATGGTACCAGTAGATTGGGTTTGTGCATGTATTGTATCACTATATAAGGGTAAGGGAGATGTGCATGAGTGTTGTAATTCAAGAGGTATTAGTTTGTTGAGTGTAGTTGGAAAAGTGTATGGTAGAGTAATGATTAATAGGATTAAGTATAAAACAGAGAATGCAATCTTGGAAGTACAGGGTGGTTTTAGAAGAGGTAGGCTAGGGTTTGTATGAATCAGATTTTTACAGTTAGGCAGATATGCGAGAAATATTTAGCAAAAGGTAATGATGTGTATGTTGCGTTTATGGATCTGGAGAAAGCATATGATAGAGTTGATAGGGAAGCAATGTGGAATGTGATGAGGTTATATGGAGTTGGTGGAAGGTTGTTGCAAGCAGTGAAAAGTTTCTACAAAGGTAGTAAAGCATGTGTTAGAATAGGAAATGAAGTGAGCGATTGGTTTCCGGTGAGAATGGGGCTGAGACAGGGATGTGTGATGTCGCCGTGGTTGTTTAACTTGTATGTTGATGGAGTGGTGAGAGAGTCGAATGCTCGAGTGCTTGGACGAGGATTAAAACTGGTAGGCGAGAATGATCATGAATGGGAGGTAAATCAGTTGTTGTTTGCGGATGATACTATATGTACTGGTAGCAGACACAGAAGAGAAGCTTGACCGACTTGTGACATAATTTGGAAGGGTGTGTGAGAGAAGGAAGTTGAGAGTTAATGTGGGTAAGAGTAAGGTTATGAGATGTACGAGAAGGGAAGGTGGTGCAGGGTTGAATGTCATGTTGAACGGAGAGTTATTTGAGGAGGTGGATCAGTTTAAGTACTTGGGGTCTGTTGTTGTAGCAAATGGTGGAGTGGAAGCAGATGTACGTCAGAGAGTGAATGAAGGTTGCAAAGAGTTGGGGGCAGTTAAGGGAGTAGTAAAAAATAGAGGGTTGGGCATGAATGTAAAGAGTTCTATATGAGAAAGTGATTGTACCAACTGTGATGCATGGATCGGAGTTGTGGGGAATGAAAGTGACGGAGAGACAGAAATTGAATGTGTTTGAGATGAAGTGTCTAAGGAGTATGGCTGGTGTATCTCGAGTAGATAGGGTTAGGAACGAAGTGGTGAGGGTGAGAACGGGTGTAAGAAATGAGCTAGCGGCTAGAGTGGATATGAATGTGTTGAGGTGGTTTGGGCATGTTGAGAGAATGGAAAATGGCTGTTTGCTAAAGAAGGTGATGAATGCAAGAGTTGATGGGAGGAGTAAAAGAGGAAGGCCAAGGTTTGGGTGGATGGATGGTGTGAAGAAAGCTGTGGGTGATAGGAGGATAGATGTGAGAGAGGCAAGAGAGCGTGCTAGAAATAGGAATGAATAGCGAGCGATTGTGACGCAGTTCCGGTAGGCCCTGCTGCTTCCTCCGGTGCCTTAGATGACCGCGGAGGTAGCAGCAGTAGGGGATTCAGCATTATGAAGCTTCATCTGTGGTGGATAATGTGGGAGGTTGGGCTGTGGCATCCTAACAGTACCAGCTGAGCTCGGCTGAGTCCCTGGTTAGGCTGGAGGAATGTAAAGAGTAGAGGTCCCCTTTTTTGTTTTGTTGCATTGTTGATGTCGGCTAACCCCCAAAATTGGGGGAAGTGCCTTTGGTATATGGATGGATCCAGAATTCTAACTCGTATAGCGAATATCCCTTAAAATTGGATATCGCGTAATCAGAGGACGTATTCTTGACACGTCTCATAGCTATCTACACCCATAATAGCGTTTCCCCTTCGAGGGGGAAAAAGTGGCAAGAATATAGGAGAGTCGTTAAAGAGACAACGCTCTCGACAATCCTACTGTACTGTAAATAGTGCGCCGAATCACCACCACGAGGCGCCACCAAGCCATTCAGTTCACAGACTCCGGAGAACTGAACATCTTTCCGGACTCAACGTTTCTCGCCAAGAACGAGCTGCCCACTAAGAGATGGGATCCCTGGAGAATCTGCCCTTTGAAGGAAGAAGCATCCCTCTGCCCAAGTGGAATGCCTAAAGGTCTATCTTCCTAGAACTTCAGACTTTAAGGGAGGTCAGCTTCTCAGGGGAGAGACGTCTGGTTCAACATTATCCTTAAAACAGTTAATGGCAAAAATCACCTATTTTATACGCAGAGCAGATCCAGACAGTACACCCGCAGGTCATGATCCGAGAAAAGTTGCCTCGTCTCTGAATTTCTTTCAGACGATGTCGTTTGAAAGCCTTCGTGCTTATACTGGATGGAAGTCATCCAGAGTTTTTCTTCAAACACTATGTGAAGCAATTACAGGAAATAAAATCTCATGTGGTGGTGGCATTCAATGTTATAAAACCTGCCGCTTGATTACTGCGAAGAACAGTGCACTAATTGGGACTTTTAGTGAAGGGTGTACATGATAGACTCGTAAGACATATCATGTTGAGTATTGTGTTTAGTGATAACACTATACTGTTCTCTCTACACGGGTGATATTAAGCCAATAGACTGACATAAGTGCCAGGCATACTTATATGCACAGTGTTCCTAGTAATAACAGAATACATAGTGAAATTTTATATTTCCCTTAGAGTGGCTAATGTTTTCCTTTTCAGGTAAAACTTATTTTAATTCTGTTATTACTATTTATGCTTTTATGCAGAATTGTTCTGCATAAGATGTAACTGAATACAACCATGATTTCTATTTTTTGTAATAAAAAAAAGAAGGAATCTTTGCGTCTCTTTCGCCTCAAACATTCTAGATTAAGAATAAAGTCAGAGCATCCTTGATTCTTTTAATATTTAAGAAAATATTGGGGAACTAAGGTTAAGACTGTTCCTAGCAAACTGATTGTACTAAACTGTTTATTTTACTGAACTAAGGTTTCCTACACGTATATAAACCTGTCTGTCTCTTTTCAGCCAGACTTGGGAGGTATCAGTAACCTATACAGAGATATACCATCTAAATACAAACTATACTTTATGTATATGATGACACATATACAAACTGTTAGCTAGGTTGTTCCTTGAATTCACAATCCTCGGGTTTTTTCCTAGAGTCTACCCAGACTCTTCCCTGTAGGGAGCAGGAAGAGCTGACATAGTTTATGATCAGTTAATTGATGTATAACGGTAACATCAAGTGTCTCTAGGTCTAGAAGACCAAATAGGAAATATTCATCTCGAGATAACGGCACTATTAAAAATCCACAGATACATCAATGCTCTGGTAAACTTCCATCAGGACGACATGGCCTGAGCCCAAAAAACGGATTTTGAAGCGAAGCAAAAAATCTATTTTAGTGTAAGGTAGCCATGTCGTCCTGATGGACCCACCCTCTTTTTGACAAAAGGATAATGAATCCCTCCCTATGGTACTGTATCTGGAACACCTACAAGCTACAAAGAATGGCTTGGTGGTGCCTCGCAGTGGGGATTCGGCGCACTATTTACAGTACAGTAGGAGTGTCGAGAGCGTTGTCTCTTTAACGACTAGTATATTCTTGCCACTTTTTCCCCCTCGAAGCGGATACGCTATTAGGGGTGAAGATAGCTATGAGACGTGTCAATAATACGTCCTCTGATTACGCGATATCCAATTTTAAGGGATATTCGCTATAGGAGTTAGAAGTCTGGATACCTTTGGTAAATTCTCTGGGATATATCACTGTAGTCAAATATAACCTAGGAAGCTACTAATGAAGGAACTTCCATCAGGATGACATGGCTACCTCACCTAAAAATAGATTTTTCTTTGCTTCGAAATCCGTTATTTGAACCCAAAATATAGGTTGATGATGGTCTAAGCAGGCTTGATCGGTTGAATTTAATGTAAACAATATATGAGATTATAATTCGCTATGTTTTTACTTAAAAATACCATCCTAAAATTTGGAAATTACATGCATTATTATTGGATACGGTTACGTGAAACACCAGTTTAATCAAAATCCGGTTAATTTCAAATATAGCTGTAATTTATTACCACAGTAGATGGATATACGCTGTACAAAGAGAGCTAGGACCAGCTGGGTGTAGAGATAGGTTAGTGGATCAGAGCACTCCCAGTGTGAAGGAGCGCAGGCTATTTGAAATCATTGTCTAGCTTGATTTTATCGCGATTTTTATGGGAATTTTCTTTTAATAAGTGTTGCATTGTTCTTGGATGCGAAAAACCAAAACCGTGAAGCAAGAACCCATTACTAATGAGGGCTGACTGAACGATAAACTGGTTGCGTTCCAAAGTCTTTCTTCCCAACTTGACTTATTGAAACAATTTCAGCTTTATCAATGCTATATCTTGAAGAATTAATTAGTCCTTTTCTGGTTCGTTTTGGAAGTTCATGTAGTGCATATTCAACACCAGAAATGTGAACCCTGCTCGTCACTCTCCCTCAGTCTTGCATCACCTCGGTCTCTCCTCGTGTGCATCTCCTGCTTCGGTCCCTTTTAAGCAGAATCACGTTTTCAAGTAAAAGAGTCATGTATTTGTATACAATAGTACATACTGTACTCCTGGACATTGTTTATATTTATGAGGTAATATAGAGTAGACATGTGATTTCCTACAGTCCTGAGCAATAGATGACACCGACGCATCAGGAGTGTGTCATGCTTCAAGACTGTGTAGAACTTCGTACAAAAATGGTTAGTTATAAAATATATACACTTAGTAAATCTTGAATTGTTATACATACATATACAATACAGTAATGTACAGTATTGTTTATTCTAAATGTGCGGGAGAGTTGTCAAATAGTCAAGTCGTCCACACGAAAACAGCAAAGCTTACAGTACAATTAAACTTTACTGTGGTGATAGTACTGTACATATATTACAGTAATATACACTATAGTATCACTATATAGGAACAGCAGTGTTTTATTGTTATACTGTTAGTGTATGATGAATAGGCGTACTGTGTAGAATTATAGTTCCTGTTAGAGTAATGACTGCTCTAGTGCTATGTACTGCACTGTAGCCTTGCTGTGTCCTGTATATAGTGTACCCGTGTGCGCATGTACTATACACTTACTGATTATATGTATTCATTTAATTACAAACAACTCATTTTGTGATAAAACCAAGTAGAAACAATAATAGGCAGTACTTGGTATGTTAATTATCGGAGCGTAGGCAATGGGCAGTGAGCTATGTTAGGAGTTATAATACAGGGGAACTAATATGCACTGAGAGCCCTTTTTCCAATGAGATGGTGAAAGTGTGCACATTAAAGCAATACCACTCTCCCCACAGCACTGATTTTTGCAGAAATATACTGGAGAACCATCTTGTACCTATTTCAGCACTCTTGCCACAAGTACCAAAGGATTTGGATATCTTGGGCTTTTGCAGTTGCAAAACTTCCAAGTGTCAGACCACTAGATGCTCCTGTGTGAAAGCAGATGTTCTATGTACGATCAACTGATGGATGTGATCAAGTAAACACTGATATTGAAAATGAAGAAAGAGGAAGTGAAAGTGAAGAATGTAACTTTTGATTTGTGCCATTGTGCATCTTTCTTCATTCGAACTTCTCTTCCTTCTGCCATGTAAATGCAAATTATTGAGCAAGCTGATCTTGCATATACTCCCAATGTTTCTGAAAATTACATGTATTTTTTATTATTGAAATTGAAAGCGGTGAAAATTCTTCTTCCCAGTTTTGAGTCATGATGAACACAAGCAATGACATTTATCACCATCAGCCCATACATCATTCATTCATTCATGTAGATTGCCATGCCTATAGCATGACACGGGCTCTTGTCGTAAGATTGGTTTTGTAAAGGGAGAACTCCAGAGGAGTAAAAAATTGTATTATTGAAGGGGAATGTTAGTTTTTGAAAGGGAGAAATTAGTTAGATTAAAAGGGTTAGAACAGGAAAAAGGATGAAGGATGAGGGATGGGAATGAATTTGACAAGACGTGAAAGGGGTAGAAAGTGACCCGAAAAAGGGGACTCCTTTTTAGGTCCATAAAAGAAAGTTTTTAGTTAGAGAAAAAGTATTGATAGTAGCAAGTCCCAGTAAGTAGGAGAGACTGGGAGAGGAGAGAAGAATTTTCAGTAGGAGAAAATAGGAGTAGGTTTAAGCAAAGAGGCTCATTCCTGCTCTATGTTAATTTGGAAAAGGTAATTGAGGAGGTTAGAAGGATTGGGTAGGTTAGGTGAGAGGGGGGAGGGGCCCAGTTCTGTACCACGCTCGGTAAGTAGTACGAGAGAGGCCCCTCAAGGATCAGTTTATCCCTGCAACTAGAAATGTTGCAGGAATTGCTGTAAGGTGGAGGTTGAGGATCAGGAGAGGACTCTGGCAAGGATCTGGATGGCGATGGGTATGAGGTCTTGCAAGGTGAGGGACTCAATTTCTTGAGCCAAGGTTTGGGAAGGGAATGAGGATGAGGGTTGTTGGTGATCCTTTTGAGGAGCAGTTGCAGGTAGGTGCTGGTCCTTTTGGGGAACAGTTGCAGGCCGTTGCTGGTCCTTTTTAGGACCAGTTGCAGGTGTAGACGCAGGAGCAGTAGCTGGCTGACGTTGTCTTCTCTGGCGAGGAGTTCTCTGTTCTTTAGGTAATTGAGTTGGAGCTGGTTTCTTTTGGTTTGGAGAGGATGTATTCTTCAAAGCTGCTATCCTCTTGAGATGCTCTGGGCAGCGCTTGTTCCAAGCATGGTGTGGCTTAGAACAATTGGGGCACTTGGATGTGGTTTGTCAACCTTCTTTGTGGGCCTTAATGCACACTTCTGTGCTATGTCGCTGGCTGCAGACACTGCAGATGATGGCGCCTCTGCACCCTTCTTTATGATGACCAAAGCGTTGGCATCTGTAACATCGAAGGGGCTCAGGTGTGTAATCCTCGATGCGGAAGGTTCCCCAGACTTCTAAGTCCAGTTGGGAGGTAACTGGACCTATAAAGGTGGCGATGAAACGTCGAACAGGAACGTCATCTTTGCTTGTGCAGCAAACAGCACAGTCAATGTTGCTGCACGACGTTGCAATGGAGATACGCATCGACACAGGATACCTGGTGATAATAGCTTTCTTCCTGATAAAAGCAGGATCCAGCAGTGTTAAGGTCGGGTCTTCCTGAAGGAATCTGGCTGTCTCGACGTCCTTGGGGTAGATGTTAAAATCACCTTTCCTGTTAGGTATGGTAGTGAGTTGCATGCCTGGCTTGAAAGCCATGGCAGCAACAAAGGCATAGGAGAGCTCGTGGTTATCCTGTGAAAGTCGAAACTTTGGCAGAGGCTTCTTTAACTGTGTAGCTGGGATGTTCTCTATTATGGCAGTGGCTTCTTGTAAGAGCGTCTGAAGGCAGTCAGTACAATTGCAGTCCGTGGAGTGGGCCCCTGGTTCGGTCTCCATGGCATTGGAGGACTCAGTCACGTTGGTAGAATGGTTGACTGCTGTTGCACTCGATTGCTGAGAAGTTGTAGGGACAGACAAGGACGAGTCTGTGCTCTCAGTCCTTGGAGTCACAGTTGGTGATGTTGGGGCTGGTTCTGGCACTGGTGAAGGATTGTCAGAAGTCTTCATTCTCTTCCTTTTCTTGGCAATAGCTGCTTCATCATACTTGGTAATTTTGTCAGAGGCATCTTTGCACCCCTTACAATTACAGCTGATATGGTGATTAAACACTTCTGGGTCTACAGTATAGTTATGTTTTGCTATGTGGTTAAAGATATAAGCTCGGCGCTGCTGGTAAGCCACACAGCTATCACAGTCACAAGCTTGGCCATTAAAGTAGTCTTCACAGTGTCTACTGTCTAGTGGATAGAATTTCCATGCCGATTTTCCCAAATGAAAAACAGACATTGTGGCGAAACTCTACAGGGATTGCAGTGAAAATTTCACCCCCGAGAGGTTATCCAAGTGATGAACGTAGGCGATGTGTCTATAATCCAGGCGATGAATTGTTGTCGGCACCGAGTCTAAAACAAAACTGCCCATACATCAAGAAATGCCAAGTAATATTAGCCAGGTGCACCATAGAAGTCTATTTCATTAATCATTATACTAAATCATCATATTAGTGAATTTTGTGTGATGAAGAATACAGTATTCATTTAGCTGAAGTGAATTTACTTATTCACTATATCAGTGAATTAGGAATTGATCTCTGTCAAACTGAGTGTTCAAATTAATAAACTTAATGTGTAAACCTATATTTATAATCATTTCATACTTAAATGTGCTTTGTCATATGAACGTTCACTATTTCACTTTTGAAAGTCATCATCTTGTATTTTAATCTGGTGTACAGTAATTTAGGTTATAGGTTAATTGACAAGTAAATTCAAAGTACGTAAAGTTGGGATTTTTCTTTAAACGTTTTCTTTTTTATACACAATTCTGTTCCTGTAAGCTCCTCCAAAGTTTTCTTAAAACTGCCGTATGGTCTCTCTTAACAGAAAAACTAGTTGCATTGACCCTTTTAACACACTTTTTTCTTGATATTTTATTCTATAGAGGTATGTGATAGGTTTGCAAATAAGGAGTTATGGGGCTAGGTCGTCATCATACATAGCCTACATTCCGCTAAAAAATGTTATTTTATTAGTAAAATAAATTTTTGAATATACTTACCCGGTGATTATATAAGCTGCAGCTCTGCTGCCCGACAGAAAAACTCTACGTTCAAAATACGCCAGCGATGGCTATGCAGGTAGGGGGTGTTCATCAACAGCGCCATCTGTCGAGCAGGTACTCAGTACTCAAAGTAAATACAGAACTCAATTTTCTCCTCGGTCCACTGGGTCTCTATTGGGGAGGAAGGGAGGGTCCTTTAATATATAATCACCGGGTAAGTATATTCAAAAATTTATTTTACTAATAAAAATAACATTTTTCAATATTAAACTTAGCCGGAGATTATATAAGCTGATTCACACCCAGGGGGGTGGGTAGAGACCAGCATTACTTGTTTACATTATTATGAGCTAAGTATTTTGTATTTCATTTTAGCAGTTATTCAAAATAACAAACATAAAATAAATAAGTACCTGGTAAGGAAGTCGACTTGAACAATTACTCTGCCTTATTTAAGTACGTCTTCCTTACTGAGCCTCGCGATCCTCTTAGGATGCTGAGCGACTCCTAGGAGCTGAAGTATAAAGGGTTGCAACCCATACTAAAGGACCTCATCAAAACCTCTAATCTAGGCGCTTCTCAAGAAAAGAATTTGACCACCCGCCAAATCAACCAGGATGCGAAAGGCTTCTTAGCCTTCCGGACAACCCAAAAAACAACAATAAAAAACATTTCAAGAGAAAGATTAAAAAGGTTATGGAATTAGGGGAATGTAGTGGTTGAGCCCTCACCCACTACTGCACTCGCTGCTACGAATGGTCCCAGGGTGTAGCAGTTCTCGTAAAGAGACTGGACATCTTTAAGATAAAAAGACGCGAACACTGACTTGCTTCTCCAATAGGTTGCGTCCATTATACTCTGCAGAGATCTATTTTGTTTGAAGGCCACTGAAGTTGCAACAGCTCTAACTTCATGTGTCCTTACCTTCAGCAAAGCATGGTCTTCCTCATTCAGATGGGAATGAGCTTCTCGTATCAACAGTCTGATATAATAGGAAACTGCATTCTTTGACATAGGTAAAGAAGGTTTCTTAATAGCACACCATAAAGCTTCTGACTGTCCACGTAAAGGTTTAGTTCGTTTTAAATAGAACTTAAGAGCTCTAACAGGGCATAAGACTCTTTCTAGTTCATTTCCAACCAAATTTGAAAGGCTTGGAATATCGAACGATTTCGGCCAAGGACGAGAAGGTAGTTCGTTTTTGGCTAGAAAACCAAGCTGTAAAGAACATGTAGCCGTTTCAGATGAAAATCCGATGTTCTTGCTGAAGGCGTGTATCTCACTGACTCTTTTAGCTGTTGCTAGGCAAACGAGGAAAAGAGTCTTTAAAGTGAGATCTTTAAAGGAGGCTGATTGTAGTGGCTTGAACCTTTCTGACATAAGGAATCTTAGTACCACGTCTAAATTCCAACCCGGTGTAGCCAAACGACGCTCCTTCGAGGTCTCAAAAGACTTAAGAAGGTCCTGTAGATCTTTGTTGTTAGAAAGATCTAAGCCTCTGTGACGGAAGACTGTTGCCAACATGCTTCTGTAACCTTTGATCGTGGGAGCTGAAAGAGATCTTTGCTTCCTCAGGTATAATAGGAAGTCAGCTATTTGGGTTACAGAGGTACTGGTTGAGGATACTGATACCGACTTGCACCAGTTTCGGAAGACTTCCCACTTCGACTGGTAGACTCTAAGAGTGGATGTCCTCCTTGCTCTAGCAATCGCCCTGGCTGCCTCCTTCGAAAAGCCTCTAGCTCTCGAGAGTCTTTCGATAGTCTGAAGGCAGTCAGACGAAGAGCGTGGAGGTCTGGGTGTACCTTCTTTACATGTGGCTGACGTAGAAGGTCCACTCTTAGAGGAAGAGTCCTGGGCACGTCCACCAGCCATTGCAGTACCTCGGTGAACCATTCTCTCGCGGGCCAGAGGGGAGCAACCAACGTCAACCTTGTCCCTTCGTGAGAGGCGAACTTCTGCAGTACCTTGTTGACAATCTTGAACGGGGGGAATGCATAAAGGTCTAGATGGGACCAATCCAGCAGAAAGGCATCTATATGAACTGCTGCTGGGTCCGGGATCGGTGAGCAATATATTGGGAGCCTCTTGGTCCTTGAAGTTGCGAAGAGATCTATGGTAGGTTGGCCCCATAGTCTCTTGCACACATCCTTGTGAAGGGTCCATTCTGTTGGGATGATTTGACCCTTCCGACTAAGGCAATCCGCCATGACATTCATATTGCCTTGAATGAGTCTCGTTACTAGAGAGAGGTTTAGATCTCTTGACCAGGTGAGGAGGTCCCTTGCGGTCTCGTACAACGTCATAGAATGGGTCCCTCCTTGCTTGGAGATGTACGCCAAGGCCGTGGTGTTGTCTGAGTTCACCTCCACCACCTTGCCTTGAAGGAGGGACTTGAAGCTTTTCAAGGCCAGATGAACTGCCAGTAGCTCCTTGCAGTTGATGTGTAACGCTCTTCGATTCGAGTTCCACGTTCCCGAGCATTCCCGACTGTCTAGTGTCGCACCCCAGCCCGTGTCCGATGCGTCCGAGAAGAGACTGTGGTTGGGAGTCTGAACAGTCAGGGGCAGACCCTCTCTGAGGTTGATACTGTCCTTCCACCAAGTCAGTGTTGACTTCATCTTCTCGGAAATGGGGATCGAGATCGCTTCTAGCGTCTTGTCCTTTTCCCAGTAAACAGCTAGATGAAATTGCAGGGGACGGAGGTGTAGTCTCCCTAATGAAACGAACTGTTCCAGGGATGATAGCGTCCCTATCAGACTCATCCACTGTCTGACTGAACAACGTTTCTTCTTTAGCATGTTCTGGATGCATACCTGGGCTTGACTTGTTCTGGGGGCCGACGGAAAAGCCCGAAAAGCTTGACTGTGAATCTCCATCCCTAAGTAAACTATAGTTTGGGATGGGACCAGTTGGGACTTTTCCATATTGACCAGGAGACCCAATTCCGTGATCAGATCTAGAGTCCACTTTAGATTCTCCAGACAGCGACGACTGGAAGACACTCTTAGAAGCCAGTCGTCCAAATAGAGGGAGGCTCTGATATCTGCTAAATGCAGGAATTTGGCAATATTCCTCATCAGCCTCATAAAAACAAGAGGAGCCGTGCTTAGGCCAAAGCACAGGGGTTGAAATTGGTAGACAACCTTGCCGTAAACGAATCTCAGCAAAGGTTGGGATTCTGGGTGGATGGGGACGTGAAAGTATGCGTCCCTTAGGTCTAAAGAGACCATCCAGTCTTCCTTTCTGACCGCTGCTAGAACTGACTTTGTGGTCTCCATGGCGAACGTCTGCTTTGTGACAAAGACATTCAGCGCACTGGCGTCTAGCACCGGTCTCCATCCTCCTGTCTTCTTTACCACTAAGAAGAGACGGTTGTAGAAGCCCGGGGATTGATGGTCCCGGACTTTGACTACCACTCCCTTTTGTAGCAAGAGAGACACCTCCTGCTTCAAGGCTATCCTCTTGTCTTCCTCTTTGTACCTGGGAGAGAGATCGATGGGAGACGTTGCTAGAGGGGGTTTGCGGACAAATGGGATCTTGTACCCCTCTCTTAGCAACTTCACAGATTGTGCATCTGCGCCCCTTTTCTCCCAGAAGTTCTTGAGTCTGGCTCCCACTGCTGTCTGAAGAGGGTGGCAGTCAGACTCTGCCTTTAAAGGACTTGGTACCTTTCTTCTTTCCGCGTCCCCTTTCGGCACGAGCACCTCCTCTGCTGGAGGCTCTGCCACGAAAGGGCGGAATGAATCTGGACGCTGGAGTGTCCATCCTGGGTCTAGATACGGTAGGCAAAGGGGTGGCTTTGCGGGCAGAGGACGCAACCAGGTCATGGGTGTCCTTCTGAATCAAGGAGGTAGCAATCTCCTTTATCAATTCCTCTGGGAAGAGGCACTTTGAGAGGGGAGCAAAAAGAAGTTCCGATCTCTGACACTGTGTTACTCCAGCTGACAGGAACGAGCAAAGGTTTTCCCGTTTCTTGAGGACCCCGGAAACGAACGAAGCCGCAAGCTCACTGGATCCGTCACGTATGGCCTTGTCCATGCAGGACATAATGAGCATGGAAGTTTCCTTGTCAGAAGGGGAGGTCTTCCTGCTCAACGCTCCCAAACACCAATCCAAAAAGTTAAAAACCTCGAAGGCTCTGAACACTCCTTTTAACAGATGGTCTAAGTCTGAAGGAGACCAACAAATCTTAGAGCGTCTCATGGCTAGCCTGCGGGGAGAGTCTACTAGACTTGAGAAGTCGCCCTGGGCAGAGGCAGGAACTCCCAAGCCGAGAACTTCTCCCGTGGCATACCAGACGCTCGATCTGGAAGAGTGTCTCGCAGGAGGAAACGTGAATGCTGTCTTCCCAAGGTGCTTTTTGGACTGCATCCATTCTCCCAACACCCGTAAAGCTCTCTTAGAAGAGCGGGCGAGGACGAGCTTCGTAAAGGCAGGTGCGGATGACTGCGTGCCTAAAGCGAACTCAGATGGAGGCGAGCGTGGGGCCGCAGAAATAAACTGATCAGGATACATCTCCCTGAACAATGCAAGAACTTTCCTAAAGTCCAAGGAGGGTTGCGTGGTCTTGGGTTCGTCGATGTCCGTATGCGGGTTGTCAATGTGTGCAGCGTCGTCATCATCAGAGAGTCCATCATCTGAAAACTGAGGAGGAAGCGGCAAAGGAGTAGGAATCGGCTGGTCAGCTGAGTCCGACAGCACGGGTGCATGAGTGACTGGACCGGACGCAACGTCATGGAACTGTTGCCCAGTCTGTGAACTGGCAACAACCATAGCAGCGCGGGGGTGCAAAGCGTCTACTCCTGACTGTCTAGTCTGCTGTGCTCTCTCACCCAGAGCCTGGATGGCACGCATCATATCTGCCAACGAAGGTTGTTAAGTGCTAGAAGGGGGATCAGGAGCAACCACTACAGGGGAAAGGAATAGGTTGTGGGGCATGAGGAGAGGAAATATCAACGGAGCGAGATGAACTTCTCCTGACTCTATCTCTCTCTAGCCTACGTGTGTATTTCTGGAATTCGATGAAATCGAATTCCGAAAGCCCAACGCATTTCTCACATCGATCTTCCAATTGACAGGCCTTATCCCGACAATTGGAACAAACGGTGTGAGGATCGATAGAGGCCTTCGGAAGACGCCTTGAACAGTCCCTGGCATTACATTTCCTAAACTTAGGGACTTGAGAAGGGTCAGCCATTTTGAAATAGTCAAAGGGGAATTCAAAATCTATCCAAAGTCGTCAACAAATAATCCAAATTCAATAAAAGATTGCAAGGAAGTATTGAAGATAACGTCTGCAAAGCGAAAGCTCAAAACTAGAAATGTGTACTTCACCAAATATGTGAAAACCAATCCAGTAAGCAACAGCGAATTTAGTAGGTCTTGCCGGTGGCACGATAGAGAGAAAATTGAGTTCTGTGTTTACTTTGAGTACTGAGTACCTGCTCGACAGATGGCGCTGTTGATGAACACCCCCTACCTGCATAGCGATCGCTGGCGTATTTTGAACGTAGAGTTTTTCTGTCGGGCAGCAGAGCTGCAGCTTATATAATCACCGGCTAAGTTTAATATTGAAAAATCTATTGTCCACCACTAAGAAATATGAATCATTAGAATGTTATAGTTTCTAGGCCTGTATTTCCATATCTTCTTTACAAAAAAATCTCTAGATATGAAATGTTACTTAGAAGAAATATATATTGGATATTCAGTTTTCATAAAATCTATTTTAAAGTTACTTTCACATAATTAGGCATTGAAACCAGTTAAGTATTATTCGGTATTTATGAGGAATTGCATCCATAGGCATTGAAACGTTTATTATTATTTTTTTTTAGAAATTATTTATGTGTTGTAAATGATACAAAGACTTTATTGAACTAATCTCTTTAAATTTCCTCATGATTAATATAATAATAAAGAAACTGTAATCACGATATTGCTAAAATGTTTATAATTTTTAGAATTATTTACATAATTATTTTCGTTCTTCATATTTATCACAATTCAAAGGAAGTGGTAGTTTGAAAACCTCCGGTTGTGACAATATCAGATATTATGACAAAAATAATTTTCTATGGTATAACATTGGACAATATTGTCTAACTTTGTTTACCTCTGATGGAACTATATCTACAGAGTGCGACATTAATATTTAATTCAAGATGTTATGTGCGTTATATTGCGACAACAAGTGTTGGCTTTAATACCTCAAGAAGAAGAAGTAACGGTACTCGTGATTCTATGTAGAAATTGTATACATTTTTGATCGTGGTGATTTTACCACCTATAATAGAACGTGTTTACTAGTATGAGGATGAAGTACAGTCATAGTACTAGCTACCACTACATCCACAATCATGTTTAATGATAAGTTGTATAGACGGAGTAGCAATAGGTTCGCCGTGTGGGCAAACCTTTATGTTATTGTACTGTCCATATGTAGACAATTTTACTCTTCAAAAATTAAGGCCATGTAAACCAGTTTTTAGATTAACTAAATTCGAAGCATCTTAATATAAAGTTACCATAAGAAAGCGAACACGATGATACTTTGCCTTTTCTCAATATTTTGGTCTCTCGGAAACGTAATACCTTTGAAACCTCAGGATTTCGGGAAAATAATCTTTCACAGGACTACTCTCTCCCTTTTTAAGTTCGGAACCAAAAATCTACAAAATTAATTCAATAAAAACGTTGTTATATAGATGTTACCATTATATTATTATTACGCTACAACCCTAGTTGGAAAAGCAGAATGCTATAAGCCTAAGGCTCTAACAAGGAAAATAGTCCAGTGAGGAAAGGGAATAAGGAAACCACAAGAAAAGTAATTAACAATTAAAATAAACTGTTAAATAATTAGCAAAACAAGAGGAAGAGAAATTAGATAAGATAGTGTGCCCGAGTGTACCCTCAAGCAAGAGAACTCTAACCCAAGACAGTGGAAGACCATGGTACAAAGGCTATGGCACTACCCAAGACTAGAGAACAAGAGTTTGATTTTGGAGTGTTACTAATTGAAGTCTTATAATCATAATCATTAGGGTGGTAGCCTAAATAATAATAATATTCAAAATGACAGTCTTACTCTACGTATAAAGTTAAAGTCGTAGAAGCTACAGTATTTGCCCATTTAAGATAATTTTTCCTTTTCCTATATATTAAATACCCAAAGAATTGACTACTATTAGTGCTAGAATATTTGTCTATTCTAATACAAATAAAAGTTCATTTTAGTAAAATTTCTCAGTCTTTCAAAACTATCGGTTGATAGATCGTAGACCGACGGCCTTTTCACCGAAGAAAATTCTATTAATTATTCGGATGCTAAATTTATAAATTGTGTCCAGATGAATCATATACTGCAGATGAATCGTAAAATATAAAGAAAATGAAGAAAAATATGATAGAAATAAGCGTGGAGGAAGAAAATGAGATATGGAGAAAATTGGGATACTGTCGGTGAAGAGACCATTTTGGGGCACAGTGTAAAATCCGGACGTCGGACGTCGGATGCCGCCCGGGAGAATAGAAAACCGCTTGTATCACCGGTAAAGGTGCCATAATACACCACTTTTTTGACACTGGTAATTCTCACTGATACTTTGTTATTTCCTGAATAAATGTTCGAAAAATATTGATTTATTTTCATTTTATTGAGAATAATCTCAATTCCCTTGAACAAGAATTTCTGGCTGAAATTTCTAATGTGCCATCCCCTGCATTGAATCTCCAGCCTGAGAAAGTCCAAATAAAACCGATGACAATTTCCCCTGAACAATCAACCAAAGCTTCAGAATCAGTCAAACCACCTATATCAATTTTGAAAAAATCCAATAAAAAAAGTGTGCAACTCAGGTTGAGCTTAAATAGGACTAAATCAGTGAGTACACAGTCATTTGATTCCACAGGGAAAAATGATATGCTAGGTGAAACTGGAGATATAAAATCTCCATCTATTGGTGTAAATATAGCTTCTGAAACCAATCCAGTAAATTGTAACAACTTTTTGGAACAGAAATTTTCAAAAGAATCCAGTGGCTGTGGCCATTATACTGAATTTGCATTGATGGTCCTTTTTCAACATATTTGAACCCCCCTTCAGGACCCAACTTCCACTGATTGTCTTTATACACAGGGCATTTTATTGTGTCTTCCATGCTTGCAATGTGTGGGAATTGTCTTTTCATGATAGACGTCCGGCTTTTATCCTAACAGGGTAAAATAGCGGGCAGTAAAATAGTGTAATGTTGACGTCCGATTGAGATTATTCTCAATAACATGAAAATAAACCAATATTTTTCGAACATTTATTCAGAAAATAACAGAAAGTATCAGTGAACATTACCAGTCACAAAAAAGAGGTGTATTATGGCGTCTTTCTCGGTGATACAAGCGATTTTCTATTCTCCCGGACGGCATCCGACGTCCGATGTCCGGATTTTTGTCAGTGATCTCAACGCATTCTCTACTTAAGGTTGGTAATGGGTTAGGACTTGGTGAATGTGATTGTACAAAAGGCAATAAGACCAAGTGAAGAAGCTTCTATACCACTTAATAACATAAAACAAAGGACGGAAATCTGTGGAAGTCTGACTGTGAAGCAAATGACAGGTGGTCCTATAGACGAGGATTTTTTTTTCTTTTTCATATAAAACTTGAACCAGAAATCATGTTATTTGCTTGGAAGGAAAATTGGTGGGGCACAATTCAAGTTCATAAAAGGGAGAACTCGTAACCTATATAGAGAATAGGGATATCACCAAACAGTCTAATATTACCCCTAAGTGAAAGATATTGGCAAGTTTCAGTATAGAAAACTGATAATCAATATGTTCGCTTATTCTAGTTTATTGAAATAAAGGGTATGAAAAGACACTTCAAGACATTAAGAGAGAGAGAGAGAGAGAGAGAGAGAGAGAGAGAGAGAGAGAGAGAGAGAGAGAGAGAGAGAGAGAGAGAGAGAGAGAGAGAGAGAATTGCCATTGACTTTCGGATGTATCTACGACCTGTTAAGAACACAAGACTGGCGACACAGGGAACTTCTTTCATACCTCATTTCTCTACAAATTTACGTAACTTATTTCAACACCACAAGAGAGTAAATATTAACATCATTCTACGAAACGAGAATGATGACAAAGTTCATATTACACTTTATTTGAATTACAAAAGTTTAAAATACGCAATTTTCTTTTCAGCGTGAACACTTGCAAAGCAAATCCGTAAAAATTTGGAGCCATTCATAAATCAAGATCTTGAAAAGCGACTGCACAGCTTGCACCAGATGACTATGGTTCGTCTCAAGTCTTAAAGATTAAAGCACCATTAAGACTTCATCTTAACCAACAGATTTTTAACGAATACAAAAACATTGTTGACCTCAAGTTTTTATAGTTTCCTTTGACAAATGATCTTATAAAATTAGATAAGTCAACATACTCCCCACCCAGGTAACATACACAAATCTCTCACTCGAATCCTAGGGGGGATTTGCCACAAAATTCTGGGTTATTTATTACAAAATCCTGGTGAATCCTGGCGATTTACCACAAAATCATGAAGGATTTATCCCCAAATCCCGTAGGTGGATTGACCCCCAAAAGCCTGTGGGAAGATTTGCACAAAATTTCTTGGGAATATATCCCTAAATCTGGTAGGAGTTAACCACAAATCCTGGGGGGATTTAACCATATTCTGTGAGAATTTAAGTCTGAATCTTTAGGATTTAAATCCGAATCCTTGGGGGAGGGGATTTAACGATTCCTGGAAGACTTAACCCCGAATCATACCCAAACGAATATGAATACTAATACGAATACGAATATGAAAACTCAAACGAATATGAATACTAATACGAATACGAAAACTCAAACGAATACCAATACGAAAACTCAAACGAATACGAATACGAAAACTCAAACGAATACGAATACGAATACGAACACTCAAACGAATATGAATACTCAAACGAATACGAATACGAATACTCAAACTCAAACTTAAACGAATACGAATACGAATACTCAAACGAATACGAATACTCAAACGAATACGAATACTCAAACAAATACGAATACTCAAACGAATACAAATACGAATACGTATACGAATACGAATATTCAAACTCAAACGAATACAAATATGAATACGAATACTCAAACTCAAACGAATACGAATACGAATACTCAAACTCAAACGAATACGAAAACTCGAACTCAAATGAATACGAATACTCAAACTCAAACGAAAACAAATACAAATACTCAAACGAATACGAATATTCAAACTCAAATTCAAACTCAAACGAATATGAATACGAAAACTCAAACGAATACGAATGCTCAAACGAATATGAATACTCAAACTCAAACGAATATGAATACGAAAACTCAAACGAATACGAATACTCAAACGAATACGAATGCTCAAACGAATATGAATACTCAAACTCAAACGAATACGAATACTCAAACGAATATGAATACTCAAACGAATATGAATACTCAAACTCAAACTTAAATGAATACGAATACAAATACTCAAACTCAACCGAATACGAAAACTCAAACTCAAACGAATATGAATACTCAAACGAATACGAATACTCAAACAAATACGAATACTCAAACGAATACAAATACGTATACGAATACGAATACTCAAACTCAAACGAATACAAATACTCAAACTCAAACGAATACAAATACGAATACGAATACTCAAACTCAAACGAATACGAATACGAATACGAATACTCAAACGAATACGAAAACTCAAACTCAAATGAATACGAATACTCAAACTCAAACGAAAACAAATACGAATACTCAAACTCAAACTCAAACGAATACGAATATTCAAACTCAAATTCAAACTCAAACGAATATGAATACGAAAACTCAAACGAATACGAATACTCAAACGAATACGAATGCTCAAACGAATATGAATACTCAAACTCAAACGAATACGAATACTCAAACGAATATGAATACTCAAACTCAAACTTAAATGAATACGAATACAAATACTCAAACTCAACCGAATACGAACAGTCAAACTCAAACGAATATGAATACGAATACTCAAACTCAAACTAATACAAATACGAACACGAATACGAAAACTCAAGTTCAAACTCAAACGAATACGAATACGAATGCTCAAACTCAAACAAATACTCAAACTCAAACTAATACAGACACTCAAACTCAAATAAATACTCAAACTCAAACAAATACAAATACGAATACTCAACCTCAAACTCAAACTCAAACGAATATGAATACTCAAACGAATACGAATACGAATACTCAAACTCAAACGAATACAAATACGAATACGAATACGAAAACTCAAACAAATACAATTACGAATAAGAATACGAATACGAATACGAAAACAAAAACTCAAATGAATACGAATGCTCAAACGAATATGAATACTCAAACTCAAACACAAACTCAAAAGAATACGAATACTCAAACTCAAACGAATACGAATACTCAAACTCAAACTCAAACGAATACGAATACTCAAACTCAAACTAAAACGAATATGAATACAAATACAAATACTCAAACTCAAACTCAAACGAATATGAATACTCAAACTCAAACTCAAACTAAAACGAATATGAATACAAATACTCAAACTCAAACGAATACTCAAACGAAGACGAATACTCAAACGAATACTCAAACTCAAACGAATACGAATACTCAAACTCAAACAAATACTCAAACTCAAACTCAAAACGAATACATATACTCAAACGAATATGAATACGAATATGAACACGAATACTCAAACTCAAACGAACATAAACACGAATACTCAAACTCAAACGAATATAAACATGAATACTCAAACTCAAACGAATACGAATACTCAAACGAATACGAATACTCAAACTCAAAACGAATACGAATACTCAAACGAATAGCCTATGAATACGTATACGAACACTAATACTCAAACGAATATAAATATGAATACTCAAACTCAAACGAATACGAATACTCAAGCTCAAACGAATACAAATACGAATACTCAAACTCAAATGAATACGAATACTCAAACTCAAACTAGTACGAAAACTCAAATTCAAACTCAAACTAATAATATAATAATAATAATATTATTATTATTATAAGAGCACTGTTTAATAATGACTTGAATTATATCAATACACTTAAAATGTAATTTTCATTGAAAACTCTGTTAAAAAATAAATATTTCTCAGCCGTATTTCAGTAAATTACAGTCGAGTGTAATTTCACCTTACTTTGTAATTATCTTTCACGGGTTGATGACTGTAATATCACTCCTTTACGTCTATATATCCGTTTTTAAAAGGATAAATATCTGGCAACATTTATTCCAGGATTTTTATTGCTTTTCTCTACGGCAAATTTTAACCAATTTAAATTACTCTTAAAAAATGCCATCAGTATTAATTTCAATTATATTAATATAATTTTAATTACATCAGGACTAATTTATATATGTTTAATAACCAGAACAAATAAGTAAAAAAATACACCATTAATGTATAAATTAAATACAATAGAAATGGACATATCAGTTCGCTGTATTTATAAATTAAGTCCGATTAATTATTATAATTAGCATAAAAAGATTTTACAATTGAAAAATGCAAAACAAACTAAATAACTTCAACTCTGACCAACATTATTCATGGATAAAAAAAGTCTAAATTTCGTTGTCCACTTGGTCCAACCATCAACTCTCTCACCTGTCAGTCACACCTTAATGACAGGTAGTTACTCATCCCTCAACTACCGGTGATATATATGAAGCTAATTAAATGTATATATTATCGTATTTATGACCTCATAAAATAGGTTATGATGTTTCAATGACTTTACACAGACATATAATCGAAGCAATCCTTTCTGAGAAACCTTAACGTGGTGAAAGGGTTTGCGTATCGCCATGAGCAGCAAAGGTGTACTAGTCAGGGGCACCTATACTAGGTTAGTTTGCTCTGAGCGAAGACAAAAATCTCCTACCATTAATGAGCACTGGCCAGCATGATGATGAAAAATGGCCAAACCCCAGACATGGATAAAAATATGTCTGACGCCTTTGTCCTGCACTGGACTAGAAAAAGCTATATATATATATATATATATATATATATATATATATATATATATATATATATATATAAACAAATGCAGCCATTTTTAGTCTACAACCGGACAAAGGCTTCAGACATGTCTTTAATTATGTCTGGTGTCTGGCCAATTTTTCATCATATTTCTTACATTTTAATCAAACCAACGTCTTATAATAATAAATAAAATGTCTATTCTATAGATTTCATAACTGTAAAATCCTACCAATTAATATACATATAAATTCAAAATCAATTTCTAAATCTACCACTCAACTGACCTTTGATCTTCACTCCTTCAGGTCTCGTAGGGAAATGCTCTGAAAACCCTTGTATATTCCCTCAGCCAATCAGAGGCCTCCAACAGAACCCCTTTGTAAGCCAGTCTCTCATTGGCTTAAACTTTCGTTCTTTGGCTAAGATGCTTAGAAGCTGTCCTCCTATTGGCTGGGGGTCTTTCAGTCAATTTTGATTTCAGAAGGTATTTTCGAAATAAAATTATTTTCATGGCCAGCGACATATTCAGTAATGGAATTGACAGAAATGGAAGCTAAATTTAAGAAAATTAATATGCCAAACTTGAAATTGGATAAAGGCAAAATTTAAAATCATAATAAATCGTAGAATTGAAAAACTGAAAGACCTTTGCAAAGAAGGTGGTTGGTTCTTCCAAAGACAGCTGCTGTATTTTGCATACAGAAAGTCATTGACTGTAATCAATCTATGTAATAACTTGAGCCTTTTTGAGCCAACAAATTTAAAAGATGTAACAGAATTAATATGTTTTATAGTAGTTTTGCTGGTCATGACGATACACAAACTATTTCACAACGTTAAGGGATCTTCCCTCAAAAAGTATATATATATATATATATATATATATATATATATATATATATATATATATATATATATATATATATATATATATATATATATATATGTGTGTGTGTGTGTGTGTGTGTGTGTTGAATGAAATTTTATCAAACCTTATTAAAAATGAAATTAGGGGCCAAACCACAATAACATATATACCTCTATAAAAATCCTAAAATAATGGGTAAAGGAAAACTTAAGTCTAAGTCTCTCTCTCTCTCTCTCTCTCTCTCTCTCTCTCTCTCTCTCTCTCTCTCTCTCTCTCTCTCTCTCTCACACACACACACACACACACACACATGAAGTAAGCCGTGTCTTCCGTTATTATTCACAGAACAAAGGTTAGAAGCCAACAGGATCGAAAGACATCTATGAATGAATTTAAACTAAAGGGACACAAGGAACAGAAGAAGATGGAAATCGGCGCTTAGATGCAACTCTGGCAAAGTCTACAATTGCAATACGACGCTGAGAGAGAGAGAGAGAGAGAGAGAGAGAGAGAGAGAGAGAGAGAGAGAGAGAGAGGAGAGAGAGAGAGAGAGAGAATAAACTGGAAGAGGAAAGGATGTGCGAATAGAAATGTAGAAGGATAATAAGTGGGGAAGCTTGAGGCACTGCATAGATCTCCTATGACTGCGTACAGTACTCCGTGCAAGGAAAACTAATGATTAAGATGAGAAAATTTTTTTTTTTTAGCAAACAAAACGCAAATAAACTCCGTCACACTTATTATTATTATTATTATTATTATTATTATTATTATTATAGCATTCTGGTTTTCCAACTATTGTTGTAGCTTAGCAAGTAATAATAATAATAATAATAATAATAATAATAATAATAATAATCAATGCATTTGGTGTTTAGCTTTACAATTAATATCTTCTGTTAAAACATCAGAGTCACTTACTACATGAAATTTTATCTATATAAAATAAAAATCAAGGCAAAATGCAGCTAACTCTATAGTGGAAAATGTAAGGCTTATTATTATTATTATTATTATTATTATTATTATTATTATTATTATTATTATTATTATTATATCCAATTAACCCAGAGCCATGAAACCTATTGCCCAGAGAAGGGGAGCAAGATAAAGATTCATTGTTTAAAGATGATCAGCAATAGCTATAGCTTATGTTTTTCCTTCCCCTGAACTGAATGTAGTAATTATTGAAGAACACTGAAATCATAAGACAAAAACCTAAAATAGATGTGCAACAAATCTAAAATATCTACGAGTCTATGTATTTTCTTTTAGTCGAATCAAACGCTGAACTGCCAGACTATTCCTTTGAACACAAAACAAATCAGTTGCAAAATCTGGCCGCAAACTTATATCTTATCTAAACTGAAAGATTCATTTTTACAAAAGGTGTCAAAGAGAATCGTGAAATAACCCTAATATGGTATCTATCAATCTTGGCATTGGTGTGTTTTAGGTTTGGTTTCGGTTTGGTTTGGTTTGGTTTTGCTTTGGTTTTAGTTTGGTTTTAGTTCTGGTTTGTTTTAGGTTTGGTTTAGGTATAGAGTCCTTTCAATGACGTCACTGGGAATCGCCGGCGGCCATGCTGGAGGACATACAAAGCGAAAACATCACGGCTGCTACAGCGAATATGGACAATGAGAGCGACTTTGTCAAACAATTGTCGGGTGATGATAAGCGTTTTTACAAGCAGAAACTCGATCTAATTGATGGCCTAGATCCATACCAAATGCAGAATTCATTCAGTCAAAATATTGAGGATTTTCCCAGTATTTCATACATTGATATGGTGAACTACTTGGTACTGTCGGCCAACCCAGTGTACACTAACGAGCAGATGAATGCCTAACCATTGTGTTTGTATTTGGTTACAAATGCTATAATTTCTTTTATACATATAAACATATGATGGACAAACACTATTGTAATGTTCTTGGATGATCGTTTTGCCTCCTTGCAATTAAATACACAAGTTTAATTATTTCTTCGATGTTTCATATATAAGCAAAGACCCATTCGGGTTAAACCAGCTTTCAAATATTATTATTATTATTATTATTTATAATCAATGTTTATTCATCACATAGGCCTATATGTATGCACAATTTAATACACAAATTAAAATAGATATAAATATACACTTAATTATATATAGGCATGAGCACCTTGACGAAATAGAGACCTAGGTAAGTAGCCTTTGTTAATATAGCCAATATGGGCGCTTTTAATTTTTGTTTTGAAAATCTGAGATGCCCCTTTTGATGTTTAAAAATTGAGATGCCCCATCCCCCCACACACTACACACTGAACTGACGATGATATTTGTGAAGTCACCCATGCAATCGGATATAGCATGTTTACCCAGGAATAATGATACTTTTAGGGCCTAGCCGAGACTGACCTGATATGAAATGATCAGAACAGATACGTACGTAGGGTAATAGAGGATTCACGTAGATCAGCCTGTGATATTCTGGTCAACCACTAGTCACGTCTGCGCTTGGATAATTCTTCTATATCTTTGTCCTGATTCTGAATAACTGCCGGTATGCGGTAGAAGCACTTGTCATCTCTTTGTCCTCTATTCCCACAGCCAACAGTAGCGCAAAAACTGGGCATTGTGTGAATGTGAATGTGATGAGATGGCTAACTATTCAACAGTTCAACCACAGCTATTCACTGAACGCGTCTTTGTTTATCCTCCAAGATGGCGGACCGGAAGTTTGATGACGTATAATGAAAGGACTCTATTGGTTTTGGTTTGGTTTTGGTTTATTTTGTCTTGGTTTGTTTTGTTTCAGTTAGGTTGGTTTGGTTTTAGTTTGGATTAGTTTTAGTTTGGTTTAGTTTAAGTTCTGACTGGGTTTTGGTTTTAGTTTGGATTGGTTTTAGTTTGGATTGGTTTTAGTTTAGGGTTTGGTTTAGTTATGGTTGAGTTTTTGGTTTGGTTTGGTTTTCATTTTTTTTGGTTTTGGCTGAGGTTTTGGTTTGGTTTGGATTGTTTTTTTTATTTAGTATTGATTTGGTTTTGATTTCTATTTGGTTTTGGGTTTGGTCTGGTTTGGTTTGATTGATTTATTTTTTTTTTGGTTTGATTTGGGTTTGGTTATAGTGTTCGGTTGGTCTTGTATGGTTTGATTTGGTTTGGTTCCGTGTGGGTTTTTTGTTTGGTTTGATTCTGTTTTATATTGGTTTGGTTAGGTTTCGTATTGATTCGGTTTAGTTTGGTTTATTTTATGCTGGTTGGTTGGTTGATTGCTTGGTTTTTGTTTAGTTTTGTTTGGTTTGGTTTTATTTTGTTAGCATTGTTGGTTTGGTTTGGTTTGTTTTGCTGGTTTGGTTGGTTTTGTGTGTGTTTGTATCTTTGTTAGAGAGAGAGAGAGAGAGAGAGAGAGAGAGAGAGAGAGAGAGAGAGAGAGAGAGAGAGATCCAAGGGTAACACTCAGTACATACTTGCCAATGATTCCATATTTTTTTATAAGGTGAATCAATAAAGAACTTTGCTAAACACAGTTAACCCTTTTACCCCCAGGCTCTTTAGAAATTTCCAACCCTTAACCCCCAAGGGGTTATTTTTTCCCCAGCACATTTTGCAGTATATTTTTTTTAGATTGCTCTAACAGCCTTAATTTTTGTCATAGAGAGGTCAAGTTGGTCTCATTCTCTTGGAAAATGCCTGAATTTTCTCAAAAAATTATCAAAAATATGAAAAAAAAAAATTTATAGCATTTTTTTGCGAGGACGTACTGGTACGGATGTGGGTAAAGGGATGAGTTTTGTGAAACGTACCAGTACGTCCTTTGGGGGTAAAAGGGTTAAGATACTTCCAGTAACCTCGACAGAGAGAGAGAGAGAGAGAGAGAGAGAGAGAGAGAGAGAGAGAGACCATACCTATCTAGAAGAGGGTCCAGTCATTTAACGAGATTAGGAACCAAAAACTTAAGTCAGCCACCATTATCACATTTTATATCTCATAAGCGCTCACACGAACCATGCAAAATACTCGTGAAGTTATCGTAAAATGAAAAACCAAGTGACGGCCATATTGGATTTTGCCAGTATGGCGGCCATATTGGATTTTGCCAATATGGCGGCCTATGCCCCTGGACTATAAGGAAATAAACAAACGATATAAGAAACAATAAACAATTAAGATAAAATATTTAAAAAACAGGAAAATGATCAGAACATATATTTCATACAAAAACTATAAAAAAAGAGACTTATGTCAGGCTTTTCAACATGATAACATTTGCTACAAGTTTGAACCTTTGAAGTTCTACTGATTCAACTACCCGATTAGGAAGATCATTCCACATCTTGGTCACAGCTGGAATAAAACTTCTAGAGTACTGCGTAGTATTGAGCCTCATGATGGAGAAGGCCTGGCTATTAGAATTAACTGTCTGCCTAGTATTACGAACAGGATAGAATTGTCCAGGGAGATCTGAATGTAAAGGATGGTCAGAGTTATGAAAAATCTTATGCAAAATGCATAATGAACTAATTGAACGATGGTGCCAAATATTAATATCTAGATGAATAAGAAATTTAATAGACCGTAAGTTTCTGTCCAACAAATTAAGATGAGATTCAGCAGCTGAAGACCAGACAGGAGAACAATAATATTTGTTTATCAAAATTAAAACTTTTTAATTTTCTAAATGGAGTTCATATGTCAGGCGATCAATGTAGGTGTTTTATTCTATATATATATATATATATATATATATATATATATATATATATATATATATATATATATATATAAACAAAGGAAATACTCGGTCCCACACGGTCATCAGTGGGCAGCCTGAAGGACGCGGATGGGGCCACGACCATCACTGACAGCGAGGGCATCCTGGCCAGGTGGAGGTCTCACTTTGAGAACCTCCTCAATGACCAAGCAGATACCCCAGACGATCTCCTGCGAATGACCCCGCAGCATCCCGTCCGTCACTGGATGGCACTACCACCCTCCATCCATGACTTCAACAAGGCCCTGCAGCGCATGAAGCCCAGCAAAGCCCCAGGGCCAGACAACATCCCGTTGGAGCTCCTCACTCACGGTGACCCCGGCTTGAGGAACCGTTTGATGCTCCTTATACTGAAAATATGGGAGACCAAGACCCCCCCCCCCCCAGTGAGTTCCACGATGCAAACATCATTACCATCTTCAAGAAGGGAGACAGGGAGAACTGTAACAACTACCGGGGAATATCACTACTAAGCATCGCGAGTAAGATTTTCGCTTGGATTCTCCTTGACCGCCTCCTTATTCTCGCAGAAGACGTCCTGCCAGAGTCCCAGTGCGGCTTTCGACCCTCCCGCGGGGCCATAGACATGATCTTCTGTGCGCGACAACTACAAGAGAAGAGCCTCGAACAACAACAGCCCATAATGTTCATCTTCTGGGATTTGAAAAAGGCCTTCGACAAAGTACCTCGACCTGCCATGTGGGCTGTCCTCAAAAGATATGGCTGCCCACCTGATTTTGTCAAGCTGGTGCGTGCCCTCCATGACGGAATGGTTGGGAGAGTCTGCCACCAGAACTCTCTTTCAGACCCATTCCCCATCAACGGCGGCCTAAAGCAGGGTTGTGTTCTGGCCCCAACGTGTTTCTCGCTATACACCGCAGCAATGCTCAACGAGATTCCGCCAGACACACCCTCAGTCGACCTACGTTTCCGCATGGATGGAGGCGCTTTCAACCTCGCTAGACTCCGCGCCTGAACCAAGACCACCTTGTGTGCAGTGCGAGAACTGCAGTATGCTGACGACAATGCCACCCCAGGTCAGACGGCAGAGGACCTGCAGTCGTTAGCTGATGCATACAACTCTGCCTACGAACGTTTTGGGATGCAAGTCAACACAGACAAAACCAAGACCTTCGTCCAACATCCACCAGGACTGATGCTCCCCAACTTCAATACCACAGTGAATGACCAACCGTTAGAACAGGTGGACCAGTTTTCCTACCTAGGGAGCATCCTAACATCAGCTCCCACAAGCGCAAAAAGGACGTGGAGAACAGGATCAGGGCAGCCCACTCCGCCTTTGGCCGACTCAACTGCCGCGTATTTAACAACCACGCACTGACAATGACCACCAAAATAATGGTGTTCAAGGCAGTAGTCCTCTCCACGCTCCTGTATGCATGTGAAACATGGACGCTATATAAAAACGATCTTAAAAACCTAGAACGCTTCCAACAAATGAAACTGAGGCAGATCTTGAAAATCCCCTGGGAGAGCCACACCACCAACATTGAAGTCTTAGAACGTGCCTCGCTGACCAGCGTGGAGGCCACCATCATCCACCACCGCCTCCGCTGGATAGGACACGTGCATAGGATGGATCCATCTAGGCTCCCAAAGAAAATATTTTACGGAGAACTGACCCAGGGCACCAAACCACGAGGAGCCCCGAAAATGCGCTATAAAGATCAACTAAAGCGCACCCTGGCTCTAACTGACATCGATCCTTCCTCATGGGAAGAAACAGCCAGGGACAGGAAAACCTGGAGAAGTAGAGTACACAATGGCACCGTGGACTTCGAGGAGAGGAGGAGACAAAATGAGGAGGCTAGGAGAAGAAGGAGAGAGCGATTAGAACAGCCCCGCCCACCACCTACCCTCCCTTGTGAATACTGTCCGCGACTCTTCCACCACAGACTAGGACTTAACAGCCACATCAGATATAAGCACCCACCCCACAGATAGGAGGCTGATGGCTAACGACAAAACCCAATACTCGGACACGAGTGGACGCCGACGACATATATATATATATATATATATATATATATATATATATATATATATATATATATATATATATATATATATATATATATATATATATATATATACAGCATATATATATATATATATATATATATATATATATATATATATATATATATATATATATATATATATATATATATATATTGTTCCCAGGTCTGGGCATTAACAAACTATATTATATTGGAATGGATCCCGAAGTCTGGGAATTATAATATATATTATACTAAAGCTCGTGACTGGGGACCAAAGAGCTATATATAAAACATATGAAATAGCCCTAAATCATAGAATTCCACTTGATTAATTTCAACTAAATGATTGAATCAATTAACAGAACAAAAGACTCTTTCGAAACATTTAAGAAAGAAAGAAAACTGAAATTGACAAAATATTTCGGTTTTGAAATCTACCATTGAAATATTCTATAGAAAAATGATGCTACTAATAATGTTCAAAATTAAAATTGTGAATTGATATTGGACAACACTCAAAGGGCACTGATCAGTAGGTCTAACTAGGCTTCAATGGGTTTAATTTATTAGTTCACAATATCTCGTATATGTATATAGGCCTATGCATTACTTTCATTTTTATGGCAATTTAGATGCCACTCCTACTCAGAGTCACTTTCATCTTTATATATAGAAATCAGTATTTTTCGGGAATTCCTATGAATGGTGAAGGTTATTCCATTAATAATTTGTTATCAAAATAAAGATTCTTCAAAGTCCCCATCATGAACACAAATCCCCCGAATGGGAATTGAAATCCCCATATATGACTGCATTATCATCATTTGCACAACGAGAAGCCAGAGGGAGATTTTACAATGTGGGACTTATCAATATTGAATATTTCATGGGAATTAATCCCAAAAATAATATGTAACAATAGTTAATATTGGTAAACTAACGTATTTTTTCTTTCGTATAATAGTGATAACAAATCTGTACCTGTCGAAAAATATCCCAAACATTTATGTAAAAAATGCCTGATAATTCATCTTATTGTATATATTTTCCTTTTTTCTCTATATAAACTTGTTTTGTTTAAAGATATTATAAGCATTTTATGAACTACCTCATTCATTTCACTGGGATATTGAAAACAAAGTTCAGTTGCCTTATTTGTGCATAAGAGAATAAACTCTAAGGGATCTCCACGTACATTTTCTAAAATTTCACATTTCGAAAAAATGGTGTTGCAACAACGTGAGGTCAATTTCGAAAACGGGGTTGGGTCCACAATATATAAGTCTTAAAATGCAAAAACATTTGGAGGTTTTTAACTATTGTCATTATAAATACAGAAGTTTTTTATTTTCATATAACCAGAGGCATCTATATATATATATATATATATATATATATATATATATATATATATATATATATATATATATATATATATATATATATATATGTTGGCAAATCTTCTGAATAGGTATGTTGAAGGTAAGTCTCCGTTCCTTAGTTTCCAATTTGGCTTTTACAATCTCCAATGCTTTCTATTGTGGACCTTCTTCTGTATATTTTTTGACTGTGTTTAGCCTGGTTTTCAACCTCCTGATTTCTTGGTAGTAGTACCAGGAGTCCTTGTATGTATGGTTACTTCTTGCTGCCTTTAGGGACATAGTTCTGTTGGCTGCATTGTGAAAAGCATCAACTAGATCTTTTTCTAGCTGATCTATGTCCTCTGGAGGAATGTAGCTGACTACCCATTCCTCTATGGCTAGTAGTGGAAAGCAGACCCAGTCTGCTAGGTCCTGATTCCATCTTGGTGGAGGTGGTGGAATAGGAGGTAGTTGTTGTGTTCCGCGCTATCTTGGAATCTGCGCCGATTCCGAATCAGGTTGCGCGATGTTAGAATTCTCACTTTGTGCGGCAAAGTTGGAATGCAGTGTTGGGTTCCGGCGGGTGTTGACGCCTATATAAAGCACAAGCAGACGACATTAACGTCAAGTGCTAACAAGTGTTCAATTGCCAGTTAAATACTTATTATTATGTAGTCTAGGAATAACTAATAACTGAGTAATTTGCCAAACTTTCTAAATCCTTCTTTGATTTGACTTGGTGACAATTTAAACCCTGAAAGAAGTAAAACTAGAATAGATTATTCACTGGCAAAATCAAACATGGATCTACACAGCGAACATATGACTGCTGATTGCATATCCTTTCTTGTTTACATATTCATTTGTAATTTATGACAATTGATAGTGTGTTAAAGGTGCTTTGAATCATTATAAAATTAACATACACACTGTTTAAAAAATATCAAATGCATAAAAAAATGATATTAGTTAATTAACTTCAACATCCTACCCATTGTTTGTGAATTAGAGGCTGACATTCAACAATTCTAAGTGGCCTAAACACAGTGACAGATAGGGGTGGCAATTCCATACTACAATAATTAACACGCCTTGGAAACAAATTAAACACACACATAATGACCTGACTTTACATAATGGCCTGATCACTGCATATACAACGAGGAGATCACCCCATAGAGCCTAATACTGTTAACACACCTATTGCCATATAAGTAAACGAGTCAGTCGGCGTATTTATGTGAATCTGTTTCACTCCACAGCAACCAAAATACGATTCCAACTTGGTCGCGCGATATGGGAATCTTCACATTGCGCAGCGCCAAATGAGAATATTCCAACACGGTGCAGATTCTGAAATGGGTCGCAACACATCTATCTTGAAGGTACACTCGGATACAACATTCTATCATATTTCTCTGACTCTTATTTAGGTTTTTATATTTTGTATATGAAAGATCTACTTTAATGGTGTTACTGTTTTTAAAATATGTTATTTTAATCGTTTATTATTTCTTCTCTCGACAATGGTAGATTGAGATCCTCTCTCAATTGAAGAGAGACTAAGACCAGTTTTGATATGAAATTATTATTACTTTTATTATATAATAATAACTACTGATGAATATCTCCAGTTGCATAAACTTTTCCCTTAAAATACAAAGTAGTGTCGTTTGAAAGGATATAGAAGGATAATTGTAGATTTTCATATCTATACGATGAAAAAAAAAAAATGACCGCGAGTATCTTAATCTACCATTATTGAGAGAAGAAGTAGTCTGAAGCTAGAAATATTAATTTTGATAAATATAAATAAAAATATATATGAAATACTACATATATGATGCTTTTAAAATTAGATTTATGCAAAAAAATCAGAATAGATTATATTTTTGTTTCCTTCTCTGTTAGTTGTAAATAGCGTTCTGAATGGTACTAAACTTTGGTCAAAAGGCCCGTGGTCTCGGCCCAGCTCTCGCGCCGACAAGAGCTCCCCAGGCTTCTGAAGTTCAGCAGCATCGGACTTGGCAACACCTGGATGGGTGGACTTTTATCCACACAGTCACTAGGACCTCTCAACTTTGGTTGAAGAGGCCACATATAAGAAAGAATCCAGTTATTTACTTTGGCTTTTTTGCTAATTAAATAACTGTTGTTGACTTCAGTGACTGGCTCAAGTCCATCCAGTATGGCTGATGATGGGCACGACAGTCTCCGCACTTACAGAAGGAGTTTGTACCCCACCTGGATAAATCCCTGCAAGAATGGGGCTCAGCAGTGCAAGTGCAATCGCTGCCTGAGGTACCAGAACTACAGGCAGCAGCTAGCAGACCACATAGGGTTCAAAATAAGGGACCCAACGGTGCTCTCTCACAGGAAAACATGCAGTTGTTTTCAGTGCTATACCCTGGTGCTTGAGAGCATCTACCACCTCCTACAAAGGAAGCACAGGCCAGGATATATGGATATACCATCCTACCCTCCACAGCCTCCTTATCCAGACATTTTCCAGAGGAAATACCGAGTGCAAGCACGGTATAAAGAGACAGTGTCTGCACCCAGTTGCAGTAACTCTCTCCCCTTTGAACGGGACTGTGACTGCCAGTCATGTGTGTATGCTATCTGGAGCAACACTGTAGGCCACAGCTCCCCCACTCATGCCAAACCAGCTATGGACTCCGAAGACTCACCTATCCCGGAGCCACCCACTCCATCTCCAGCACCAGCTGTCCAGAAGACACCTGAAAAGATGGAAGCAGAGGACGCTCCACTCACCGCAACTCCGGAACCTGAGACCAACGTTTCAACCATGGCTCTAGACCTGACTGACAACCAACCACCGCAACTAGCAGAACTGCACCCTGAGGATTGCAACTGCACTCCATGCCTCTCACAGCTCCTAATGGAGGCTCAGGCAATCACTGAAAATGACCCAAGCTTGGACCTAAACTTGGCCGCTGCTGAGGGACCACAACCACCTGTCAGCCAACCCAAACAGCTTGTCAAATTCAAGAT
This sequence comes from Palaemon carinicauda, assembly GCF_036898095.1. Taxonomy (NCBI): domain Eukaryota; kingdom Metazoa; phylum Arthropoda; class Malacostraca; order Decapoda; family Palaemonidae; genus Palaemon; species Palaemon carinicauda. The sequence goes on from NC_090728.1 coordinate 84,128,233, forward strand.
GGCAGCTGTAGAAGGCTCACCGTCATATGCAGCAGTTGCTGCTATTGCCACCGCCAACCCTGGCATCAAGATCACAGCCAGGGCCAACCTAAAAGGGGATTTAATTATATCCCCGAAGGACCTTGCCAGCGTCAACATCCTCCAACAGGAAACCTCCCTGACCCTCCTGGACCCCGAGAAGAGACTCAGACAGGCAGTGATCTATCGGTTTCCTGTCAACATGCCACTGTCATTCGTCACCGACTGCAGCAATGTTGCAAAAGCCGAGAGGAAGCTGGACCACCGCAAACTTCCCACCAAGGAAGTAACAGTCACCTTTATTGGGCAAGTCCCTAAAGCACTGGATTTGGGCCTCTGGGGAAAGTTTCCCATCAGAAGTCCAAAGCGAGAACCACTGCGCTGTTACAACTGCCAGCGCTATGGGCACCATAAAGAAGAGTGCAGGAACCCTACAATGTGCGGAGTCTGCAGCCACCGCCATCCCACACAGGACTGCATTGACGCACATCGGAATGGGACAAAAACCCAGGCAAAATGTCCCAATTGTGCGGGACCTCACCATGCATGGAACAAGAATTGTCCTGAATTCTTGAAGAGGCTACCAACCCCACTGGCAGCCCCACCGACCAAACCTGAGGCTGCACCAAGGCAGACACCTAACAAACCTGAGGCTGCACCAAGGCAGGCACCGAAACCCCAGCGGATTCAGCGAACCAGGCCTCCCAGACGACAATCCGAGACTCCTCCTCCAGGAGCCCCTACTGCAGCCCAGCTGCAGCCCAGCTGAAGAGCCAACCTCCAGCGCTGTGAAATCTCCTCCCCAACCCCCAGCAATATCTGCCATCTTATCCCTGGCAGAGGCCCTGCCAGTGGATACCTTGATCCCCCTAGTACTGCAACTACTAGTCAAAGTCTGCTCCCTTGCTAAGACTCCCTCCTCTGTAATTCATTCCCTCCTCAGTCCCTTAGTTTCACCCTCCCCGGTGCAGAGATAGGCATCTATGCTTAAAACTGCCACTTTTTCCTACTACTCGAATTCTTCCCTCCTCTCCCAGTCTCTCCTACTTACTGGGACTTACTGCTATCAACACTTTTACCTACTACTAAAACCTTTCATTTCGGCTCCAAATGGTCCTGCTTTTTGGTCCGCAAGGTCATGCTCTTGGTGCTGAGCGACCACACTGGCAACCACGCTCAAGGGGCTGAGCAGTTGCAAGACCTATCTTTGCCAACCTGGCGACTATGCTCAAGGGGCTGAGCGGTCGCACCTGCAGCTACGCTCAAGGAGCTGAGCGGCTGCAAATCCAGACATGAGAGACTGGTACTGCTGTGACACTATTGCCTACTTAGGGCAATAAATACTACGGGCTGCTACACAAAAGCCCGTGTCCAGCAGTAAGGCTGGGCAATCTTTTAATGTTGTACCTATTTTTTGTGTTTGAATACCTACGGGCCTAACAATAAAAAGGCCCGTGCCAACAAGAAGTGTTGGCTTTAATACATCAAGAAGAAGAAGAAGAAAAGGCCCGTGCCAACAACAAGTGTTGGCTTTAATACCCCAACAACAACCTACGGGTTCACAGTTCTCACTCAGATCCCACTGAGAGAGGACCATCACTGCTGCTCCTGCCTGCTGACTGCCAACATCTTCTGCCGCCGTTACTGCTGTTGCCTGCTCCCTCTTCACTTTGCTGATACTTTCAGCTTCCTGAAGAGACCGCCGCCGCCGCCTCCGCCGATAAATCGCCGATTTCGCCGACGTTTCTCGCCGAATTCGTCGCCGATTTTCGCCGTTTTTTCGACGATTTCTGTTGCAGTTTTTGCTGTACTGACAAGGGCCTTGCCCCTGAATTGGCTGTAATCAGCCCCCTCATATAAAGAAAATTAAATTGACAATATAGGCTAAGCTTTGCCTCCATCTACATAATTTTACCTTACTAATAGATCCTCCTGTGGAAAATCTGGTAGCCGTTGTGGTCTTAAAACTCCAGTAGAAGCAGGGCCAAAGGGTCAAAAACTCCCACTCTCGCTGTCTGTGGCAAGTGGCATAGGGCTGTTAGGCTTGGCGCCTATAAGCCAAGTTGTTTGATAAATAATAGGTTGTTATTCTTGGTAATTGGCGAAATAAGCCAGTATTCAAATAGGGTCAGGAATCAGCTCAAATAAAAACTTTTAGGTTTCCACTGAGTTTTACTTATTACCCCCAACCTCCCTACCTGCAGGAATAGACTGCTGGGCCGTCTTAGTGCGTGAACGCAGTAAGAAGGCTCCCCAACAGCTATTTGTGTAGGCTAGTACTTAGCTAAAAAGAGTTAGTTTCAGCACTGCTCTAGCAATAGGTTAGTTAGCATAACCCCCATATAACTAACGAATTTGTGTTTCATTTTCAGATTCTGTAATTCATTCTTATAACTTCTACTATAACTTTGCTTGGGGCCCTAGGGCTTAAAGGGTTGGACAACCCCACCAGGCACACTGTCTGTCTCTCTATATGGTCTCTGATCATATACTTACATATCTTGAAAAAAAGGACTTATCCTGGAACGAACTTCATGAGATCGTACTAGAAGCTCTAGCAACTGGTGAAATGGAGATGGACCCCGACCTGCAACCCCTTCTAACTGAACTTGACAAGGAAGCCGAAAAGGAACTCATGGACAATGAACAAAAACGAATGGAACAGGACCAAGACCAAACAAACCGGAAGAGGACCAACGACAACGACTCTGATGGAGAAGGAAACCTACCTTGGCAGGAAGTAAAAAGAAAAAAGAAACTTCCTAGAAGGAGCCAACCAGGGAATGATGTACCCACCCAACAAGGAAACCTCACCGCAGGAAGCAGCAACCAGCCTGCTAGAGAAAACAAGACCTATTTTTTTAGGGTCTTAGCTGGTAACTCATCAGAGGCCTTCAAGGCTATTGCTGCCTTTGAAAGCAAACACAAAAACATTCAGATGATTGCCAAACCGAACAGGCAAGGACAGTGGACCATATCCACCAAGGACACAAGGGCACTGATAACCTTGCGAAGCACCTCAGACATTAAGCTATTGGAGCTTAAAGAAGAGGAAAAATTAAAAAAAGCAGTTGTGGTTGGCTACCCAACTGATATGATGGAAAGCCACCTAACTAAATTACCAAATATCACTGCAGCGGAAAGGATGAAGAACAAGGCAGGCTTCCTTACAAAAGCCATACTGGTGACATTCAAGGGTCCACACCCACGAAGAGTCGACCTGGGCATCTTTGGCAGCTTCAGGGTCAACAAATACTACCCTGATCCCCTCAGATGTTACAACTGCCAGAAGTATGGGCATCACAAGGACCAATGCCAAGCAAAGGTCCCAACCTGTGCTGTCTGCAGCCTCAAGCACCCCACACAGGAGTGCATTGACAAGAAGGCTGCTGGAATACCCACAGTCAAAAAGTGTTCCAACTGCAAGAAAGGGCATACTGCAATGGCCTGGGGATGCCCTGAAAGGGTAGCAAGAGTAATTGCTGCCCTCCCCAAAGACAAAAGGGACCCATCTAGAGGAAGAGCGGCCCCCAAACCTCTACCCAGAAGGAGATTTTATACCCAGGAGGAGCTAAACAGGCACTCCAACTCCAGAACAAGAACCAGGTCAGTATCTAAACCCAGAGCCAGATCTACCTCCAAGGCTCCAATCGAAGGTCCGAAACCACTGCCTAGGACCATCTTCATAAAGACCACGGTCTTAAAGGATAAATTGACCGAACTAGTCACTCAGGCCGTGACTGGAAAAATCAATGCTGCAACAATTGCTACCAGCATTGAACAAGTCCTAAAAGACTTGCTCTCCAGGAATAAGTCCTCCCAATCCCCCTCTCTTGCTATCCAGGAGATCACTTCTCACTCCTCACCAACCACACCTACCATTCCATCACCTCAATCACTCGTACCTTCCACATCCTCCACTTCAGTCCCAGCACCTATCATACCACTCACCCCATCCATCATCCCATCATCCACTCTCACCCCATCCACCTCATCCACTTCATCCTCCGAGGTCAAGGCAATTGCCTTTGCCCCTAGGGACCCAAGACAATACTCTTCAACCTACACCATGGAGTAAGAGTTCTGAACTGGAACTCAGCCGGTGTTAGACCAAAGATCTCCTCCCTAATTGCAATATGCAAAACTGAGAATGTAGATGTCATCCTGCTACAAGAAACCAATCTTCCAGCAGGAAAGAAACTAAAAATCCCAGGCTACAATGCCTACATCGCACCACAGATAGGCACAGACAGAGGACTAGCTACATTAGTTAAAACTAGCATACCAACAACAAGGTTACACAACCCTATTCCCTGTGGCACCAACATAGAGACACTAGCAGTAACAATAACATTACTGAATCAAAAAATAGACATATACAACATATACAGAAAATTACATAGGGAGGATACAGGAGAGTTACAACTAACTCAACTCTTTGCTCACACAGAAAGAACACCAACAATTATCTGCGGGGATTTTAATGCACATCACCCCATACTATCATCCCCATCAAGGACAAACCCCTCAGGGGAACACATAGCTTTCGCCCTGGATGAATTTGAGGGAGTCTCCCTCCTAAACACAGGGCAACCTACACACATAAGAGGTGGAAGACTAGATCTGACTTTTGCCACAACAGCCATTAGACACCTAACCAAGTGGCAAGTACACTCAACCCTGATAAGTGATCACTTTGCCACAGTGACAGAATTGGACTTACAACAACTACCTCCAATCCCACCACCCCCACCAAGATGGAACCAGGACCTAGCAGACTGGGTCTGCTTTCAAACAACCATAGAGGAATGGGCAATCAGCTACGCTCCTCCAGAGGACATAGACCAACTAGAAAAAGACCTAGTTGAGGCCTTTCACAATGCAGCCAACAGAGCTATGCCACTAAAAACAACACAAGGTAGTTACACTTACAAAGACTCCTGGTACTACTGCCCAGAAGTCAGAAGACTAAAAACCAGACTAAACAGAGTCACAAAAATATACAGAAGAAGATCCACAGTAGAAAACAGAGAGCTACTACAAACAGTCAAAACTGAAACAAATGAAAGAATCCATGAAATCAGAATTGAAAAATGGATGGAATGGTGTTCAAGCCTGTCAGGATACACCAATCTAACTCAGCTTTGGAAATGGCTAGGCAGAGTAGCCGGAAAAAAGAGAAAGACACCAATTGCCACACACCCACACCCACATGAGGAGGCTGAAAGAATTGCAACATCCTTTGCAAACAGAACACTGTCAATCAATCTCTCCCCCGAAACCAGAATGCAACAAGAGCAACTGGCACCATCAAGATGGGAAGAGATCAACACAGCCTGCCTTCAGCAGGATGACACAGACACCCCATACACAGTTGAGGAGCTAAGAGCAGTACAAAAGACAGGGAAAGACACTGCACCTGGAGCTGACAAAATCACCTACACAATGATCAAACACATGGGTCCAGCAGGAGAAACTGCATTCCTAAGATTACTAAACAAAACACACCTAGAGCACATAAGGCCTCAAACCTGGAGACAACAAGATACACAGCCAATTCCCAAGCCAAAGGATCCAACAAATCCCAGGCCAATAGCCTTGGTATCCTGTATAGAAAAAACAGGAGAAAAAATGGTCTTAAACAGAATAAAGTACAAAATTGGCCCCCTAAACAAGCAGCTATATGCATATCAGGAGGGAATTGGAACCTCTGAATGCATCACAGATGTATTAAGCTGCATAAATCAGAACAAGGCAACAATAGTCTTCATAGACTTTGAAAAAGCCTTCGAGCTTGCAAGCCCAGTTGCAGTGCTGCAATCAGTAGCCAAAAAAGGAGTCAAAGGACACCTACTAGCATGGACTAAAAACTACATGCTAGGAAGGCAAGCCAGAGTCAAATTTCAAGGAGTGATATCCACATATCATGATTTGGAAAATGGTACGCCACAAGGAGGAATTCTAAGCCCCCTCCTTTTCAACATCCTCATGGAGAATATAGCCTCACTTCAGCTACCTGAAGGAGTTAATATATTTATCTATGCAGATGATGTATGTGTAATAGCTCGAGGGCCAGTCAGGACAATAAAAATGCAAAGAGCACTCAATGCCATCAGCCACAAATCCAATGAGCTTGGACTAAAAATTAACATTGCCAAAACAAAAGCAAAGACAATCAAAGCCCCAAACCCCGTACAACCACTCACAATAGGAATGGAACCCCTAGAATGGGTGGACCGATACACATACCTCGGGGTAATAATAGACAAACAGCTCACTTTCAAGCAAGAGATAAAAAATCTCAAGGAAAGAACAAATGCCAGAAATGCAGCTATGAGATATATGTGCAGGCTCAAGGATGGAGCAAATGAACACATCCAAAAGAAATACTATCTAGCCTGTTCCAGATCACTAGTAGACTATGCCGCCCCAACACTCCTGGGACTAACAGATCTACAAACAAGCACAATTGAAGTGATTCAAAACAATGCCATGAGGCTCATGTTGGGTGCCCCAATGTGGACAAGACTTTGCAACCTAAGGTTGGAAACCGGACTACCAACCCTCGAAGACAGAATTGCACTAAGAAATGCAAGCATAGTTGCAAAGATGTTCCTGTCAGACAGAGACTCAATCACCAAAAGACGAGTAAGAGAGGAACTATCCAAACATCCTGAAGTACAAACCCCAGATTCTTATGGCAAGGACCATAGCGATAACATCAAAAGACTTGGCCTTACAGAAACAATCCTACAATTAAAACCTGACACAGCACAAAGTACTATACACATTCCACCATGGAAAAAACAAGTTGCTAAATTCAACTACACCAAACTCCCAAGGGCAAAAGAAAACTGCACAATAGAAGAACTCAGAAACGCAGCAGAAGCAGCAATAACCTCAGTAGAAACAACAGGGGCACAGATCTACTATACTGATGGCACAGTAGATCCTGGAACCCAAACAGCAGGAGCGGCAGTTCACTCCTGCAAGTTCACAGCTTGCTGGAGAACATCCAACAATGTCTCCACCCTGCAGACAGAGCTTGTTGCAATACAGCAAGCATTAAAATACTCTATTGAAAATGAGGAAGGACCAGTAGTCATCCATACTGACTCACGATCCTCAGTGCAGGTCCTACAGCAGGACAAAAACAAAGAAAACAAATCCCTGATAGCGGACATTAAAATCCTCTTACATCAACATAATGAAAGAAACAGACTAGTAACTATAAACTGGATCCCCAGTCACATCGGGATACCAGGGAATGAAAAGGCTGATGAGATAGCCAAAAGCACCAAACACATTCACAATGTACAGGTGCACATACAGCCTGCACTGCAACAAATCAAAAGCAAAATAAAGACAGCTCAAGAACAACCTAATCAAGGAACTACATATGAGGATAGAGAATGGCTCTCCCTCTGCAACATGGTACAAATGGGCATCGGAACTAGAACCCCCTCCCATAGACAGATACACCCCAAGAAAACTGGCAGTATGCATACACAGACTCCGGCTGGGTTACAAAGCAAACTGGGAACTCCTAGATGACATCCAGACAAGGTGTGAACAATGTGATGTCATACCACAACAACCTCTCCTGCACTACCTACTAGAATGCAGAGAAACAGCACAGCTACGAGGTGATCTACTTGTAGACATCAACACACCACATGCCATGAAAGAGGCAGCCACACTGGCAAAAGCAATTGTCGAAAGCATAGACACACATGCACAGTTGCTTTCAACACTACCTCCACCAAGGTAAGACCTCCTCATTCCATGCACCATCTCATCCCCTCATTGTAAGGCTCTATTCACATCACCCCCTTTCACTTCTCAACTAATCTACCACTTAAAAATCTCTCTGCAGGGACCCTAGGGAGTAAAGGGTTGGACAACCCCACCTGCACAATTTTTCTCTAATCTTCAAAAGCCTTACACCCCCACTTTTCAAACTACCACTATCCGAGAAATGATGGCCCTCTACCACTACCACCATCATCCTTACCCTATCCACATCTTTCTCTACTACTAAAAACCTTTCAAATTTCCATTAATGCAACTACCTTATAAATTTTTACAGATCACCTACGGGCCAACCAAGGGAAAGGCCCGTGCCAACAACAAGTGTTGGCTTTAATACCCCAACAACAACAACAACAACCTACGGGTTCTACGGGCCAACCAAGGGAAAGGCCCGTGCCAACAACAAGTGTTGGCTTTAATACCCCAACAACAACAACCTACGGGTTCAGTCTGGGCCCAGCTCTCGCGCCGACAAGAGCTCTCCAGCCTTCTGAAGTTCAGCAGCACCGGACTTTGCAACACCTGGATGGGTGGACTTGTATCCACATAGTCACTAGGACCTCTCAACTTTGGTTGAAGAGGCCACATATAAGAAAAGAATCCAGTTATTTTCTTTGGCTTTTTGCCAATTAAATAACTGTTTTTGACCACAGTGACTGGCTCAATTACCATCCAGTATGGCTGATGACGGTCATGACAGTCTCCGTACATATAGAAGGAGCTTATACCCATCCTGGATCAATCCCTGCAAGAATGGGGCTCAACAATGCAAGTGTAATCGCTGCCTAAGGTACCAGAACTACAGGCAGCAGCTAGTAGACTACATAGGGTTCAAAGTTAGGGACCCAACAGTGCTCTCTCACAGGAAGACATGTAGTTGCTTTCAATGCTACAGCCTGGTACTCGAGAGTATCTACCACCTCCTACAAAGGAAGCACAGGCCAGGATACATAGATATACCATCCTACCCTCCACAGCCACCTTATCCAGATGTCTTCCAGAGAAAATACCGGGTGCAAGCACGGTATAAAGAGAAAGTCTCTGCACCCAGTTGCAGTAACTCTCTCCCCTTTGAACGGGACTGTGACTGCCAGTCATGTGTGTATGCTATCTGGAGCAACACTGTAGGCCACAGCTCCCCCACTCATGCCAAACCAGCTATGGACTCCGAAGACCCACCTATCCCGGAGCCACCCACCCCATCTCCGGCACCACCTGTCCAGAAGACACCTGAAAAAATGGAAGCAGAGGACGCTCCACTCACCTCAACTCCGGAACCTGAGACCAACGTTTCAGCCATGGCTCTAGACCTGACTGAGGACAATCAACCACCGCAACTAGCAGAAATGCACCCAGAGGATTGCAACTGCACACCATGCCTCTCACAGCTCCTAATGGAGGCTCGGGCAATCACTGAGAACGACCCAAGTTTAGACCTAAACTTGGCCGCTGCTGAGGAACCTACTCAGGAGCCACAACCACCTGTCAGCCGACCCAAACAGCTTGCCAAATTCAAGATGGCAGCTGTAGAAGGCTCACCGTCATATGCAGCAGTTGCTGCTATTGCCATCGCCAACCCTGGCATCAAGATCACAGCCAGGGCCAACCTAAAAGGGGATTTAATTATATCCCCGAAGGACCGTGCCAGCGTCAACATCCTCCAACAGGAACCCTCCCTGACCCTCCTGGACCCCGAGAAGAGACTCAGACAGGCAGTGATCTATCGGTTTCCTGTCAACATGCCACTGTCATTCGTCACCGACTGCAGCAATGTTGCAAAAGCCGAGAGGAAGCTTGACCACCGCAAACTTCCCACCAACGAAGTAACAGTCACCTTTATTGGGCAAGTCCCTAAGGCACTGGATTTGGGCCTCTGGGGAAAGTTTCCCATCAGAAGTCCAAAGCGAGAGCCATTGCGCTGTTACAACTGCCAGCGCTATGGACACCATAAGGAAGAGTGCAGGAACCCTACAATATGCGGAGTCTGCAGCCACCGCCATCCCACTCAGGACTGCATTGATGCACATCGGAATGGGACAAAAACCCAGGCAAAATGTCCCAATTGTGCGGGACCCCATCATGCATGGAACAAGAAATGTCCTGAATTCTTGAAGAGGCTACCAACCCCACTGGCAGCCCCACCGACCAAACCTGAGGCTGCACCAAAGCAGTCACAGAACAAACCTGAGGCAGCACCAAGGCAGACACCGAAGCCCCAGCGGATTCAGCGAACCAGGCCTCCCCGGCGACAATCCGAAACTCCCCCTCCAGGAGCCCCTACTAGAGCCACGGACCAAGAACCTAGCGCTGTCGCTAGCCCAGCTGAAGAGCCAACCTCCAGCGCTGTGAAATCTCCTCCCCAACCCCCAGCAATATCTGCCATCTTATCCCTGGCAGAGGCCCTGCCAGTGGATACCTTGATCTCCCTAGTACTGCAACTACTAGTCAAAGTCTGCTCCCTTGCTAAGACTCCCTCCTCTGTAATTCATTCCCTCCTCAGTCCCTTAGTTTCACCCTCCCCGGTGCAGAGATAGGCATCTATGCTTAAATCTGCCACTTTTTCCTACTACTCGAATTCTTCCCTCCTCTCCCAGTCTCTCCTACTTACTGGGACTTACTGCTATCAACACTTTTACCTACTACTGAAACCTTTCATTTCGGCTCCAAGTGGTCCTGCTTCTTGGTCCGCAAGGTCATGCTCTTGGTGCTGAGCGACCACACTGGCAACCACGCTCAAGGGGCTGAGCAGTTGCAAGACCTATCTTTGCCAACCTGGCGACTATGCTCAAGGGGCTGAGCGGTCGCACCTGCAGCTACGCTCAAGGAGCTGAGCGGCTGCAAATCCAGACACGAGAGACTGGTACTGCTGTGACACTATTGCCTACTTAGGGCAATAAATACTACGGGCTGCTACACAAAAGCCCGTGTCCAGCAGTAAGGCTGGGCAATCTTTTAACTTAGTACCTTTTTTTTTGTGTTTGATCACCTACGGGCCGAACAATAGAAAGGCCCGTGCCAACAAGAAGTATTGGCTTTAATACCCCAACAACAACAACAACCTACGGGCTACGGGCCAACCAAGGGAAAGGCCCGTGCCAACAACAAGTGTTGGCTTTAAAACCCCAACACCTACGGGCCAACATCCATCCATGACTCGCGCATTGGACACCATCCAGACAAGACGTCTCCCAGCTCTCTCTCTCTCAGCAGTCACGTAGCAGCAGAGACTCGGCTCGGACCGACGAAGCCCCGCCTCCTAATCATATCCTCATCCTTACTCCCCCCCTACCCACCCAACCTTCTCCTCCCCGTACGCTCTCTCTCTCTCTCTCTCTCTCTCTCTCTCTCTCTCTCTCTCTCTCTTGTAACTCTACTAACCATCAGTAGCCCTTTATCCCCGGAGTTGCCGTTGTGGTCTTAAAACTCTCTGGGGACACTGGGTATTGCTGCCACGTCTAGGCTCCTACTCCCTTGTAGTGCCTACATAGAATAGTTTGTTAGCCATAAAACACTGCCTTCTATAAAGTGTTACTAATACCTGTTTTTCTATTATTCATTAGTTTTTTGGTTCTCGCGCCCTCAATTCAATTTTAAACTTGATCTTTTTATAGTTCCCTTAGGGACTTAAATGTTTTGCATCCATTCATAGTGTTAAATCTCGCCTCCAGTCATTGCAACATTATTAAAAGTTAAATTATCGAGTCCCGTAAGTTTACGTGAAATCCCGTAGAGGTTTTTTTTCGCTAATTTCCCCCATAAGAACACTTAAGGTTTTAAGAGTAAAAATTTTTTTTGTTTTCATTTTCATTTTCAATGTAGGTAATTAATGTCTTATCTCTCATATCTTCACGATGGGTAAAGTGAAGATAAAGGACACTAGTCAGGGCACTGACAGTGAGTCCCGCCGCCTGGAAATATGGCGTTTGTTGCAGGAAAATTCCCTCTACATTCATAAATTAGAAACATCTAACAAATGTTTCTATGCTATTGCTGACGAATCTAATATTGAAAAACTGATCAACCCTAAAGTAAAGGAAACTTTCCTGCGCAGGAACTTTGAAATTCTCGACCCCCCTCACCTGAATGCCCAGAGGACCCTAGTGGTCACTCAGGCCGACGCCCCTATTTACACCCAATCTGCTGACGACCTTAAGCATGACATCGAAACACGGAATAATGTAAAAGTCTCTGAAGTGATCAAATTGCCTAACACCCAGGCAAGATTAAAATGGACACTGTACAGATGGTGAGAGACTGCCTGGTTAAGGGACTTCTCATTTCCGGTCAGTCCTTTCCCCCCAAATTCTTAAGACAGGAAGTTAACGTTACATTACCCCAGTGTATGAGATGCTATAAATATGACCATGTCAAGAAAGATTGCCCTAAGCCAGATACTTACAAGATTTGCTCAGTCTGCGCCTCTGTGGATCACTGCTGGACGGAGTGCCCTAATGGTAGCAACCATAAGTGCATTACTTGCAGTGGTGACCACCCAACAATGGCTGCAAGATGCCCTACCAGAAAGACTATGGTTAAGGAACAAGCCAAAATCTTAAGGACTCAACACTCTCTGACGACTCCAACCATATCCTTCGCCCAGGCCACAGCCCCTAAGGCAAATAACTCTACTGCTAACTCTGCCCTCCCAGTACAGAACTCCCTATCACTATAGCAAATTACAGTTATGAACACAGCCATAATAATGGCCAATCTCAGTGAGGCTGTTGAACCTGGCACCTATCAGTCTATGGTAGATGCTTTTTACAAAGCTAATGGCCTGCCACTAATCAAGATCCCCACTGAGGCCATTAAATTGGCTAGCAAAGTCTCGAACCTCTTAAGATCAGGCCCCCAGACTGACTCCACTCCCCCTCAGGCTCAACCAGGACCCCAGACTGACTCTGACCACCCACAGGCTCTCACTAATACCGATGACATGGAGACAGAGGATCTCAGCAGAAAAAGAGTTCTCAGTGACTCTGATTCTGACATCTCAGCACCCATCAATCCAGCTAAAAAGCAGCCCCTACCCTCCACCTCAGCAGCTGTTCAAGTTCATGTCGAAGAATCACAAGGAGCCACCGCCCTCCCTCCCCTCCCCCTCATTAATCAAACTAAGGTAACTAAAATTGGTTTCAGGCTATATTCATCGATCAACACCACAACCCCCCCATCAGCTACCCATGAATCCTTAAAGAAAATGATCGAATCACAGACCCTCAAATACCTTTACACAGAAAAATTAGATAACGACACAGTAATTGGACTAATAAACAGTGGCTCAATACAATTGGATAAGTATGTCCCAAGACTCACTAGGTTGAACACCGACAGATTCGGGAGGTTGGACTCCGGTTTCTACGACATAAGTAAAAAACGGTTACCCTAATGGACACTCTCATAGTAATCCAACACAATGTCTTGAAGTGGACTTTCCTTCGTAGCAGGGAACTTACTAATATTTATTCCTCTCTCCCCACATCTCATCCTTCTCAATTCCACAGGCATCCCGAATCCTCTCGCATCAAAATCTGGAACTATAATGTTTTCCAAAGCAATATCTCTGGAGAACAGAGCGCTGGGATAGCTATAGCGGTCAGACGGGATATTACAGTCAAGTTAATAGACGGTTTCAACCATGACCTTTTAGCAGTTGAACTGCAAACGGTACGTGGACCGGTGGTAGTGGCAACCACCTACCTACCCCCCAGAAACCCAATTTTCCCACAACAGGATATACTCTCATTGATGAGACGTAATATCCCAGTCTACCTGCTGGCTGATCTCAACGCAGCTCACACGGCCCTTGGCCACAACAGTACTAACCCAGTAGGGAGTCTTATAAACGTCCTATTGAATAGGAACCTTATAAGATTCCTAGGACCAGATTTTGACACATACTTTCACAGGAGAACCTCGGGCAAGCCAGACTTTCTCCTTTCTAATAGACTGCACATTTTTAATTATTCACTCACTCAAGGCCCTCTAAACACTTCCGACCATACTCCCTTAGTTTTAAAACTTACTGTGAGACCCATTTTGGTACCTACTAGTCCTACACTTGACATCAATAATGCTGACTGGGAACGTTTCAAAGACTCACTCGATGACTCTCTCTCGAACTATGACGAACCGAACAATGTCCTGAAAGATAAAACCTATATAGATGACAAACTAGCTTTCTGGTATAGGTTGATAAAGGAAGCTTCAGAGCAGTATATCCCCATCAAAACCCACAGAATCCTACCCTACACCAAGGAAACTGACCTCCTCAAACTGCTACAATTCCGATACAAACAGGCCATAGATCAAATTAATATTCAGGGCCCATCAAGACATATCTTAGAATATATCCATGACATCCAAGAACGAATCAAAATCGAATCAGTTGAACTTATTAATTCAAACTGGGACACTCTCTTGAACAAGTGTGAGATCTCCTACAAAGACCCAGGTAAATTCTGGAGAATGGTTAGGAATCTTTTAGGTTCGTCCTCAGATCCCACAGCCTACATCATCAACAACAATGAGAAGGTCTATACTCCTCGGGATCAAGAGATCGTTTTCAGGGATTTCTGGTCAAACATCTTTAGGATTGACCCAGTAGAAAATCGCAGGTTTGATCAGCAACACGAGCAACATGTCATGGCGGCAATCCATGATCATGCTGATCGCATAATCCCTCATGATTTGGTAGATCTTGGGAGGCTTGACGAGGACGACTTCTTCTTGAAACCTATCCAACTCCAGGATATTATTAATATCATTAATCAGTTTCAAAACAAAGCTCCTGGCCAATCAAAAGTCAATAAAACTATACTAAAAAATCTTCCCAATTCAATGCTCTCCTTTCTTTGTCATATCTTGAATGAGTCCCTAAGCATGGGCTACTGGCCAAACTTTTTCAAGAGAGCTGTACTTCCCTTTATAGGGAAAAAGGGTAAAGACCTAACCTCAGTTTCGAATTATAGACCAATATCCCTATTAGAGACCCCGGGGAAAATATTTGAAAAGATAATAAAAGTAAGGTTCGAGGAGTTCTTGGATGATAATTTGCTTGTAAACAAGAATCAGTATGGGTTCACTCATGGTAAGGGTACCCAACTAGCATTAGCCAGGTTGTACGAATTCATAGCAGTTAAGAAAAGTTTAGGGTGTGGATGTAACTTAATTTCACGAGATGTAAGCAGAGCCTTTGACAAGGTCTGGCATGAGGGCTTAAAATACAAACTTTTAGAAGCACAATTGCCAGATATTTTGACCAGACTGCTGTGCAACGTTTTAGATGACCGGGTTGCCATGATCAAAATTAAAGATTATATAGGGCCTGAGTTCCAACTGCTCTCAGGAGTTCCTCAGGGTAGTGTTCTCTCCCCCACTCTATATAACTTCTTTATTAAGGACACTCCTCCACCTGCAGAAGGCTGTCTTCAGATCATATTTGCCGATGATCACACCCAAGTGATAACCCATCCCAATAAAAATAAAAATTATTTACAGAGAAAGACAGTCCGTGAATTAACAAAAATCAATAATTACGAAAGGAAATGGAAAATAACTACAAATATTAACAAATTCCAATTACTGTCAATAACGGTCAACAATCCTCCTTCTATAATCATAGATAACATTCGTTTCCCATACACAAATAATGCAAGAATACATGGGTGTACATTCAAACGGTCTGGCTTGCTTTCCCATGTTAAAGCAAGAATTAACATTTCCAAAGCGACTGACAATAGGCTAAAAAGATTCAAGGGGTTATCCACTAAAACACAACTGAGGCTCTATAAATCCCTAGTAAGACCACAACTAGAATACCCTACCGTAATATTTAGCAATATCAGTAAGACTTCATTGAGTAAAATGCAAGCCGTTCAAAACAAAGCTCTGAGGCGAGCCTATAAGGAGGTGCCTCCCTATTTTAACAGAATACTTATCTCCATCAACTTTCTAAGTTGGAACCCCTCAATGTTAGGTTTCACAGGCTTAGCCAAAGAACCTGGGACAAACTAGCCATTGACGATGACGACCTTTACGCAATTACAAGGACTCTTTCCAACGGACATACTCGGGATCACAACTGGTGGAGGAGACTAGATCCCAAAATCAATTGTGATCCACCCCGGCCGAGATATATCTCCACTGGTTAATTCAAATCCTTAACCATCATTAATCAATAATTCAATTAAATTCATTAATTTCACATTCATAACCCATAATCTGCCATCATATCATTTTTGCCTTCAAAGGGGGTCATCTAAAATCTAACATTCTTATTGCAACAGGGCTAGATGCGTGAACCAAAAAACCTTTCCTTTCCTCCTCTATCCACTCTACCTTATTACCTAACATTGCAAGAGGGTCTGCCCCTCTCTTTTCCTCTTCTCCTATACTTCTTTTTCTCACTTTTTCTTCCTCCTACCCCTCCCGAGTACCTGCCTTCGGGCTATAAACTGGATTGTATCCAGGGGTACTCTTCCCTATCCTTATCCCCTATTCCCCACTTCCCTATCCCTATCCTGGCTGGCTGGCTACGGGCCAACTAAGGGAAAGACCCGTGCCAACAACGAGTGTTAGCCTTAATACCCCAACAACAACAATTATCGAATTGACGGGCTGCCTACGCAAGAGCCCGTGTCTAGTCAAAAGGACTAGACAATCTAACGAACAAATTAGCGCTAGAGCAAGTCTCGGGTAGAAGGAAAGAGTTATCTCATTTTTGTGGAGTACAGAACCAGTTCTACTCCTATTAACACTTCACTGCATCTTCACAACGTTTTAATATCAATAATAAGAACAATCCTAAAAGCTTAGTAGTGAGGTGGTTTAGCTCGAAATGTCAAAAGGATTGTGCATTTTGTGATTCAAGCATCAAACTGTGGCACAAATGAGCCACTCAGAATTCTCTCTTAATGTCTGCCATATTGGAATTCAAAATGGCTGCCATTTGAAATCTACATTTTCGATTATCTTTGGATCTAATGCTGCTATTGACTCGATTCTGGTGTCCAAATGTATGTTTTGGGAGGAAAGGAATCTGATGGTTAAAATCTGCATTGTGTATCTTTATATATTAGCCAACATATTGGATTTCAAAATGGCCACCACTTGAATTCTACATGTGCGATTACCTCTGGGTCAAATATTTTTACAGTACATGACAATATCCATTTTTCAAAATGACATACTTTATTACAGTACGCCACTTAATTCATGAGAGATGAATATTCATCATGTATTTTTGACAAGACAACATTTTACTCAAAGTCTGTAAAGTAAAAATTGTTTGAGTTATTGATTAGATTCTGTGTTGTTCTAGGTTTAAAGAAATACCAGTACCATGGAAGGAGTCTTTTGATGTTGTTACACTGGGGTTGTGGCCTACGTTGTCTACAGCGGCAGTTGTAAACACTTCACCACACAACTTTGGAGGGCAGACCACTTGTTCTCCGTGAAACTGTTTGCAGACACGGTTGCCCATCTGTGCTGAGAGCTGGAGCACTCTGTCATTCGAGATGCTTAAGCCAAGGTGTGAAAGTCTGTCGACTAATTCTTTCTTGCGTGTATGAGCATGCAACATCATCCCTACGTATGTTGGAAGTAGGGTCTCTTGTGCAACACTGTGCCTGGCACAGGTGGACGATGTGGTGCCACGAGTTCGTTTGTGTTTGACGCTGTTGAACTTCAGTATCTGGGCTGTGGTAATTGCTGCAGGGTTAGTGTCTTCCGTTTGGTCCTTGATGCTGGGTCCCTCGAGAATCATGCTGACTGGTGCAAACAGCAACGGTGGCACAGATTCTTCTTGACATCCTTCAGGGAATCCTGTGAAGGGCTTGGCTTCTCCAAACATATGGTGGCGAACAATGTGTGCAGCACGTGCAAGATGGACTGCATCACTATCACTGTCCAGTTCGCAGGCTTTGTCAAGAGCAGCACCGAGATCTTCTCCAAATGCCATCAATATGTCTCTCCCCTTGGTGTGTGCTCGCATGTCAGGAAACTGAGATAGCAGTCTCTGTTTCAGTCGTGTGGAGTGGACTCTCGTATCGAGCTGCACTCCGAGCTGTTCCATTCTCAGCTGATATAGGTGGACAAGATCGCCCAATCTAAATACTACTACTGACGACATTGCTCTCTCTTGGTGTGAGTCCTGTGGTCCTGTTGATTGGACCGATCTTGCGCCGTTGTAAAGTCCTATCAAGCACTGCAGGTGATACTGGGTGTCCAACGCAACCATGTCCCCACCACTGAGACCTCCAAGCAGTTCTGTATCACCAAGAAGGTTTGCACAGGCACGGACCCGTCTGTCAATTTTGAATGTTGCAGCTGTTAGAATATTAAACTTTTATTTAGGATGCATTGGTAAGGTAGATTATACACTTAGGTGCAATCATTTGTTTTTACCCATAATTCTTGGCATGATGTACGTGACATGACGCCGCTTTCTTTTGTCCGTGTAGTATAACCGGCAAGTTCATGGCCGAAGGAACTGTGTACTGCTGCCTCCCACATTCTCCATTAAAGTGACTCTTTTAGTGATAATCTTTTATTATAACCCACCATCATGTCCTTCGACCTCACAGAAACTGACACTCTCCTGATGTTTGGGGGTGAGAATGAGCTCCCCTTTTATGTTTGGCCAAGTTGAGAAATTTGATTAGGAGTTGGCAGAAGCGAGGGCGGGAACTGCGGCATAGGAAGGTTTTCCTTCAGTGGGCTGGACCTTGAACTTGGGCAAAGGTGCAGTGACTGGCAGAGAGCTTGGGCTTTTGTAGACCCGGTCTTCTTCTTCTTGCATGGAGGTGGGAGGACAGCATCTCCAAACCAGCCCTCCTGCATGTAAAAACTTTCTTCTCTGCTGATTTTATCTATAATATCTGGATTCCTCCTTGGGAAAATTCTGCTCCTGTAGAGGGGCGGGTCCCTTCTCCTATGAGTCACATTCAGGAAGAGTGCTTCATGGAATAGAGTGCAATCATCACACCAACAATAGATTTGATAATGACAGACTTTCAAGTCCACCTCAATATTCAACTTAATTATGAAATGACCCCATACATAATCTCTTGAATAAGAGTATCTGTGACATGGAATGCACCTTTCCTTGGAATCTGGTGGGCAGAAGCCCTGGCAGGAGAGGTTATTGGATTTGTAGATGGTATTGCAGATGAATGTCGGGCTCTAAGAGCTCATGGTAGGCAAGGCGAGGGAGCCTGGTGTCCCCTGTGCCAGGTAAGCCAATTCTTGGGCAAGCTGAGACGTCCTTCCTCTTTGATAGCTGAGCTACGACTGATTTTACTTAATCACACAACTACAGTATATGATTATACTGAGCATATTATAATATTATGTTGTTGAGTCAATCCTTCCATACAAACAAAATAACTGTTTGGTTGTTATTGTGCCGTAACCAGAGAAAAGGATCCAATTTAGTACTGTCTGGCCAGTCAAACAGTGGCGTAGCTAGAAGTTTTTCAGTGGGTGGGCACCTAGTGGGCACAGCTGAATATGAGAGGGCGCTAGGCTATCGGAGCGTGTCTATACATGCCAATTTCAGAAGCATTCTGAAGCCATATGAGAAGAGTATCAGGAAACATTCTGAGATCAGTGGTGGATATTTAGGCATTATACAGGTATCTGTCATTCTGTTATATTGTCTCAAATAGAATAGAGATGCATAGAAATCTTCATCATCATTATCATCATCATCATCAACATCCCCTCCTACGCCTAATGATGCAAAGGCCCTCAGTTAGATTCCGCCAGTCATCGCTATTTTAAGCTTTTAGTTCAATACTTCTCCATTCATCGTCTCCCAGGTCACGTTTCATAATCTTCAACTCTTCTAGTGCTTAGTGGAGCCCAGTTGAAAGTTTGATGAACTCATCTTTCTTAGGGAGTATGAAGAGCATGTCCAACCAATCTCCATCTACCCCTCACCATGATCTCATCCACATATGGCACTCGATTAATCTCTCTTATAGTTTCATTTCTAATCGTGTCCTCCCATTTCAATCCCAATAGTCTTCTGAGGGCTTTGTTCTCTAATCTACAAAATCTGTTAAATATTATTTTATTGTCATACCACGATTCATGTCCATACACTAACACCAATGTCACTAAACTGATATATAGCCTGATTTTTAAGTATAATTTTAGTCAATTTGATTTCCAAATTGTATTTAACCTAGCCATTGTCTGATTGTCTTTATTAAACCTTCCATTAAACTCTAATTTTAAAGACCCTTTATTGGAGATCATTGTTCCTAACTACTTAAATGATTCTAGCTCATTAATCCTTTCTCCTTCCAATGATATTTCATCTTCCATTACATACTCCGTTCTCATCATCTCCGTGTTTCTCCGATTTATCTTGAGCCTCACCTCGTGTGATATTTCATGCATTCTGGTAAGCAAGCATTGCAAATCCTGTTGTGTTCTGCCAAGAAGGACAGCATCATCAACATGCTCTAGGTCTTCTAAATTCCTATCACCAATCCAGTCCAATCCTTCTCCACCATCTCTGACTGTTCTACACATTACAAAGTCCGTGAGGAGGATGAACAACATAGGTGACAACACATTCCCTTGGTGTTCTCCACTGTTCACTGGAAAGTCATTTGATAATACTCCATTAACATTAACTTTGCACTTGCTATGCTCATGAACAGACTTAATCAAATTTACATATTTAAGAGGAATTCCATAATAATGCAAGAATCTCCACAAAATTGGCCGGTGCACACTATCAAAGGCTTTTTCATAGTCCACAAATACAATCAAAAGGGGATTTCTACATTTTACGCATTGCTGTACAACATGTCTCAATATGGAAAT
This sequence comes from Palaemon carinicauda, assembly GCF_036898095.1. Lineage (NCBI taxonomy): Eukaryota > Metazoa > Arthropoda > Malacostraca > Decapoda > Palaemonidae > Palaemon > Palaemon carinicauda. The sequence goes on from NC_090728.1 coordinate 84,148,903, forward strand.
TTTGACAGTACAACTTCTACATTTTCTAAATCCTGCTTGTTCATCTCTCAGCTCTTCATCAATCTTTCTCTCCAGTCTCTTAAGAATAAGCAAACTATATATTTTCATAACAACTGACGTAAGTGTGATGCCTCTGTAATTATTGCAATCAGTCAGGTCTCCCTTTTTGGCTATTTTTACCAACACTCCTAACTCCCATTCATCAGGTTTTGCTTCTTCATGCCACATTCTATAAAATAATCTTGTAAGTAGCCTGGGAGTCACTTCGTTTTGGGCCGGTGTAGCAGGAAATTTTTCCCCCCTGGCTGAAATTCCCCCCGGGAAAATTAGCCTAGGATCGATTTTCCCCCCAGGAAAAGCAGCCTGGGCTGTTATTCCCCCGGGGGGGAATTTCAGCCCTAGGATATTTTCCCCCCCCTACGCCATTTCTCCCCCACCCTCCCATACAGAGAAACTATTTTGATGAATTAAATAATCAACGGTAAGTTTGACAAAATATTAGGATATATATATATATATATATATATATATATATATATATATATATATATATATATATATATATATATATAATGAAAACCTTACTTTTCTTTAGTACTGTCCAGCATGAAATAAAAAGTGCACTTGATGCTAAGAAGCACTATAGATGAGAAGGGAGATGAAACCAATTCAGTTGTGTTACCAGAGATTATGGGGGAACCGAATGGGAAACCTGGGGTTTTAGGGTGGGGAAATGTCATAAACGAGTGATTTATAGCAATAATAATGGTCAGAAATGCTAAATGAGAACAAGGTAACCTGTTGGTAAAACATATGGATCATGTAAGTGGCTGAACATAGGCCAAACATGATTATTTAACACATTTGAGATTTGTAAAATGGTACAGAACCTAACAAACCCACCTAACCTAACCTAGTAGTTCCCAGGTCACAACCCCTAGACGGGGGCAAGCCCCCGGACCCCCTTCCCAGGTCACAGACCCTAGCCGGGGGCAAGCCCCCGGACCCCCTTCCCAGGTCACAAACCTTCGCAGGTCACAACCCCTTGGACTATCCCAATATCAGCCTTCATCATAAATTCTTTAAACAAACCGGCATTTTTTTTTTCTTTTTTGCATTTGGAGGTTTATAGTTACGTCTGCACAAATTTCTTGAATTGAGGATATATATGCTAAAGAATTTGATTGTTCCCTCACATCCTTCGAAATCAGCAAGTTTGTTTTCTAAGCAATATTGCATGGGGTTTGATACGGATTCACTAAGAAACTGAGCAGCACGTTTAAAATTCATTGTCCTTTTTTATCCAAGCAATATGTTGTGACCTCAATTTATTGCCTAAATGTAACCCTTCATTGTCTTGCAATTTGTGCAGCTTTTCTATGAAATCCCAATGAAACTGATTTCCATGGCAAACGAAAAAAAAAAAATAATGGTTACCTCCACCAAGCAAAGGGGGAATCTTGGCCCAGAGGGGGGGTTATTATCCGGGGACAAAGTTCCCCCGGGGGGATATATATCCTGGGCCATATTTCCCCCGGGGGGATATATATCCTGGGCCATATTTCCCCCGGGGGGATATATATCCTGGGCCATATTTCCCCCGGGGGGAATTTCGGACGGGGGGAAAAACCAGACCGTTACACCGGAACTGCGTCACAATCGCTCGCCATTCATTCCTATTTCTAGCACCCTCTCTTGCCTCTCTCACATCTACCCTCCTATCACCCAGAGCTTTCTTCACACCATCCATCCACCCAAACCTTGGCTTTCCTCTTGTACTTCTCCCATCAACTCTTGCATTCATCACCTTCTTTAGCAGACAGCAATTTTCCATTCTCTCAACATGCCCAAACCACCTCAACACATTCATATCCACTCTAGCCGCTAGCTCATTTCTTACACCCGTTCTCACCCTCACCACTTCGTTCCTTGAGATACACCAGCCATACTCCTTAGACCCTTCATCTCAAACACATTCAATTTCTGTCTCTCCGTCACTTTCATTCCCCACAACTCCGATCCATACATCACAGTTGGTACAATCACTTTCTCATATAGAACTCTCTTTACATTTATGCCCAACCCTCTATTTTTTACTACTCCCTTAACTGCCCTCAACACTTTGCAACCTTCATTCACTCTCTGACGTACATCTGCTTCCACTCCACCATTTGCTGCAACAACAGACCCCAAGTACTTAAACTGATCCACCTCCTCAAGTAACTCTCCATTCAACATGACATTCAACCTTGCACCACCTTCCCTTCTCGTACATCTCATAACCTTACTCTTACCCACATTAACTCTCAACTTCTTTCTCTCACACACCCTTCCAAATTCTATCACTAGTCGGTCAAGCTTCTCTTCTGTGTCTGCTACCAGTACAGTATCATCCGCAAACAACAACTGATTTACCTCCCATTCATGATCATTCTCGCCTACCAGTTTTAATCCTCGTCCAAGCACTCGAGCATTCACCTCTTTCACCACTCCATCAACATACAAGTTAAACAACCACGGCGACATCACACATCCCTGTCTCAGCCCCACACTCACCGGAAACCGATCGCTCACTTCATTTCCTATTCTAACACATGCTTTACTACCTTTGTAGAAACTTTTCACTGCTTGCAACAACCTTCCACCAACTCCATATAACCTCATCACATTCCACATTGCTTCCCTATCAACTCTATCATATGCTTTCTCCAGATCCATAGACGCAACATACACCTCATTACCTTTTGCTAAATATTTCTAGCATATCTGTCTAACTGTAAAAATCTGATTCATACAACCCCTACCTCTTCTAAAACCACCCTGTACTTCCAAGATTGCATTCTCTGTTTTATCCTTAATCCTATTAATCAGTACTCTACCATACACTTTTCCAACTACACTCAACAAACTAATACCTCTTGAATTACAACACTCATGCACATCTCCCTTACCCTTATATAGTGGTACAATACATGCACAAACCCAATCTACTGGTACCATTGACAACACAAAACACATATTAAACAATCTCACCAACCATTCAAGTACAGTCACACCCCCTTCCTTCAACATCTCAGCTTTCACACCATCCATACCAGATGCTTTTCCTACTCTCGTTTCATCTAGTGCTCTCCTCACTTCCTCTATTGTAATCTTTCTCTCATTCTCATCTCCCATCACTGGCACCTCAACTCCTGGAACAGCAATTATATCTGCCTCCCTATTATCCTCAACATTCAGCAAACTTTCAAAATATTCCACCCACCTTTTCCTTGCCTCCTCTCCTTTTAACAACCTTCTATTTCCATCTTTCACTGTCTCTTCAATTCTTGCGCCAGCCTTCCTTACTCTCTTCACTTCTTTCCAAAACTTCTTCTTATTCTCTTCATATGACTGACCCAGTCCCTGACCCCACCTCAGGTCAGCTGCCCTCTTTGCCTCACGTACCTTGCGCTTTACTTCCACATTTTTCTCTCTATATTTTTTATACTTCTCTATACTATTACTCTGCAGCCATTCTTCAAAAGCCCTCTTTTTCCCTTCCACTTTTACCTTCACTCCTTCATTCCACCATTCACTGCCCTTCCTCATGCTGCCTCCAACAACCTTCTTGCCACATACATCACTTGCAATCCCAACAAAATTTTCTTTTGCTAACTTCCACTCCTCCTCTAAATTACCAGTTTCTCTTACTCTCACCTCGTCATATGAGTACAGTGTAAAATCTGGACGTCGGATGCCGTCCGGGAGAATAGAAAATAAATTGTATCACCGGGAAAGACGCGAAAATACACCTCTTTTTTGTGACTGGTAATGTTCACTGATACTTTCTGAATAAATGTTCGAAAAATATTGGTTTATTTTAATGTTATTGAGAATAATCTGAATCGGACGTCAACATTACACTATTTAACTGCCCGCTATTCTCAATAAAATAAAATAAATCAATATTTTTCGAACATTTATTCAGGAAATAACAAAGTATCAGTGAAAATTACCAGTGTCAAAAAAGTGGTGTATTATGGCGACTTTCCCAATTGGGTTCAGACTGGCCCCAACTACCAACCTACTAAGTTCGTTTGAGTGACACAGTGAGAACCTTATTTAACTTTTACAGCAATGCATAGAATATAGAAATCCCCTTTTGGTGGTATTTGTAGACTATGAAAAAGCCTTTGATAGTGTGGAGAGTCCTGCATCATTAGGCGGAGGAGGGGATGATGATGAGGATGATGATGATGATGATAATGATGATAAAGATGATGAAGATTTCTATGCATCTCTATTCTATTTGATATAATATAACAGAATGACAGATACCTGTATAATGCCTAAATATCAACTGCTGATCTCAGAATATTCCCTAATACTCTTCTCATATGGCTTCAGAATGCTTCTGAAATTGGCATGTATAGACTCGCTCCGAAAGCCTAGTGCCTCCCATATTCATCTGTGCCCACTGGGTGCCCACCCACTGAAAAACTTCTAGCTACACCACTGTTTGACTGGCCAGACAGTACTACATTGGATCCTTTTCTCTGGTTACGGCACAATAACAACCAAACAGTTGTTTTGTTTGTATGGAAGGATTGACTTAATAACATAATATTATAATATGCTCAGTATAATCATATACTGTAGTTGTGTGATTAAGTAAAATCAGTCATAGCTCAGCTATCAAAGAGGAAGGACGTTTCAGCTAGCCAAAGAATCGGCTTACCTGGCACAGGGGACACCAGGCTCCCTCGCCTTGCCTACCATGAGCTCTTACAGCCCGACATTCATCTGCAGTACCATCTACAAATACAGTGACCTCCCCTGCCAGGGCTTCTGCCCACCAGATTCCGAGGAGAGGTGCATTCCATGTCACAGATACTCTTATTCAAGAGATTATGTATGGGGTCATTTCATAATCAAATTGAATATTGAGGTGGACTTGAAAGCCTGCCATTATCAAATCTATAATGGGATTCACCACAGTGACTGTAACTGCACAATATGTTTCAACCAGCCGTTGGATGAAGCCACTGCAACAATCCCCCAGCTCTCTGCCAGTCACTGCACCTTTGCCCAAGTTCATGGTCCAACCCACTGAAGGAAAACCTTCCTATGCCGCAGTTCCTGCCCTCGCTTCTGCCAACTCCTAATCAAATTTCTCAACTCGACCAAACCGCAAAGGGGAGCTCATTGTCACCCCCAAGAATCAGGAGAGTGTCAGTTTCCTCCTGGAAGAAAGCTCACAGAAGCTTTTAGATCTGGCCAAGAAGCAGCGCAAAGTCGTCGTCTCCAGATACCCAATCTCCATGCCGCTAGATATAGCTACCTCTGTCAACTACATCGCAAAGATCAAGATGAAGTTCCTGTCCACAACATAATCGCCACAGTCAATGGGACCAAACCCCCTACCCTCGACTTAAGAATATGGGGCACCTTCCCCATCACTGACTACATTCCTGAGCTGCTTCGGTGCTACCATTGTCAATGGTATGGCCATCACCATGAGCACTGTGGAGGACCCAATATTTGTGGAGTCTGCAGCCAACGCCAACCCTCACAAGAATGCATAGATGCCCACAAGCGAGGTCGAACCACCCAGCCGAGATGTCCAAACTACTCTCGCTCCCACCTTGCATGGAACAAGAGGTGCTCTGACCGCCTAAGGAGGATTGCAGCCATGCAAGGCACTCATACTGGCAACACACTTAAACCGCACAGACTTCCCAGAATGAGACGCCGCCATCCACTCACCGTCACTCCAGATCCTGTCATCCGAACCACCTCCACTCCTGATCCGGCCACCATGGCTACTACCGTTCCCGACCCTGTCATCCAGAGAGCTCCAGTGCCCTCACTTCATCCAAATCGTTCCCCGTCCCAATACTCCTATTCAATCACCCACCAGATAAACACCTTTTCTTTGCAAGACTTAATCCCAATTACCATACACCTTTTCACCCAGGTCTCATCCCTTCGAAATGTCCCGGATCCCCTTCAGACCTCAAGTCATATCCTCCCTTTCCCCCCAAACCAACCTCACTGCCTCACAATCTCTAGAGCAGGGATAATTTCTTACACTTAAAACGCTCCTTTCCTCTACTACTAATTGTCCTCTCCTCTCCCAGTCTCCCTTACTCACTGGGACTTCTTTCTATACCACTATTCTCTACTGCTAAAGCCTTTCCTTACGGCTCTGAATCGGATCGATTTTGGGTGCTCGTAGGAAGAGCTACACACCCGTGCGCAGAAGAGTCACTCTTTGATTCTCCTCATATATATACTTTAACTCAATGCTCCGGGGGTAGAACAGAAGACCTCTCTGAGTGTCCTTATATAATTACTTTGACACATCGCTCTAGGTGCAGAGCAATAAAACACTACACATCCTTATTAACTGATGTGACTTGGGAGAAACTTCCGGGCCCAGTCTATAGCAAGCGAGTGATAATAAAAACAAGAATTATTTCAAAATATTAGAGCAAAAACATTAATTTTGATAACTAGGATTGTTTACATCTTTGGCAAGAGATGATATGTTTACATATTCATTAATGACGAAAATGTAAAGTTGTAAGCATTGTTAAAACTCACCTATTGTTCAATTTTTATACTTTCTTAAACAGAAATACAGCTAAACGAGCTGGGTGGAGAACGAGCTAAATGGCTTGAGGCATGTACACTGTAAGGGATTTGAAATCTTTGCTCCATAAAAATCCTTAATTACAAATATGGTTTATTATTCAACAGGTATTGCAGTTATCTCTGCCACGTGTAGGTGGAATTGTGAAGTGTGATCTCGCGTAAAAAGAGGGCTGACTGTGCATAATATACACATGATAACCAAATGGAAAAACTATACTGTTGGTGCAAGTGGCGTGAAAATGAAGTATAATTACAAATTCTATAGCTTTGATTTTACAAGCAGCGATGGCTACAATTTCTCTTCAACTAAACCCAGTGATTCAGTGTAGACTTAAGAATCGATTCCAGAGTCCACTAACACAATCATATCAGCCTAAGTGTACAGGAATGATTGAAAGTAAATATACTGCACTTCTATCTCATTCATTACTATAAGGAGGAGTAATAAATACTCTTTCTTTTTCAAAGATGATGTTCTTATGTGCAAATATAGATTAAAGGTATAATACATGGATTTTTTTACTTACTATTACAATGAACTGTAGACTTTAAATCTAAAAGTAATATCTTTATGTCATATGAAGCTAATGAGACAATAAGTACTTAAATTATTAATTTTATTAGTCTGACAAACTGTTTTTAAATAAACAACTAATTTTTCTATAACTGGAAATGTTTTCATTTGAATTAATCGGTTGGTTCAGTACGAGACACCACACCACTCCGTAACTTGGAGCACTGCTAGCACTGAACTATGTACAAATTTCTATTCAAAAACGGATTTTGAGCGAAGCGAAAAATCTATTTTTGGGTGAGATAGCCATGGTGTCCTGATGGAAGGTTCCTTTTTGGTAGCTTCCTTGGGTGTATAACTACTAAATATTCCCAGAGAATTTAACCACAGGTTATCACAGAATTCTAACTTCTGGAGCGAGTATCCTAAAGGTTTCCCTTTAAGACATCGTATATCAACAGGGGACGAATGTATTAATGCACCACATAGCTATCTACACCCCACATAGAGTTAACACTTCGATGTATAGGGGCGGTGTTAAATGTTGGTTTGTTTGTCCTATGAAAACGCACCTAACGTTCGTTTACGCTGGTAAGTGTAGTGTTTGTCCAATGAGAACGCACCCAGGTTTGTTGACATTATCGAAATAGTTGATTTATTGAAAAATATGTTTATTTGAAAGGTTGATATGTTATTATGATTGGGTCATTACAATTATAAAGAGTAATCCATGTGAATTGTGATTATATTGTGAAAACTGTATTAATTTCCCGAGTGGATGGGAGCCGGGACTTCCCCTCTCCCGTTTTCGTCACATATTTGTATTTTTTTTACCTTTGGGGAAGCTTTAAAGAGAATAAAAGTAAGAAATTTATGATTTGCTGGTTAAATGGATTTGTCTTGTCTGTATCACAATGTTATCTATTTTTTTTTATGTGAAGTTTTCTACAAAAAGGAACCATGGGACCTGCGTGCTCCCCCAAGCTCTTGTTTGAATCTGAGGAGAGAGGAGAGAGGAATAAAGAGAAAACGAGAAGGTCGTTTCCTTTCTCCCGTAGTTTATTTTTGAGTGTTACGAGAAAATTGAGGAGGCTATGCCTCAAACTGAGGGGCTTATGGCCCAAAGACAACAGGCGGAGAATAGCTGGGGAGCCGTTCCACAGCTAATCTCGTTCGTGGCTACTTTTGGTACTCGAGACGTAAACAAACGGGCGCCATTGCTAAATGACGTCACGTCCGTCCTCATCCTGAAGCCATTTGCTTGCCGATCACCATGATACAGCAGAACAGGGTGGGACCTGAAGAAAAACTGGACGAAGTAGCAGGGAGGGTCCATCAGGACGCCATGGCTATCTCACCCAAAAATAGATTTTTCGCTTCGCTCAAAATCCGTTTTTTGGGCTCAAGCCATGGCGTCCTGATGGAAGAATACCAGAGAATCAATGTATCGTGGTAGATTTTCCCCTTGTAGTGTAAGTGCCGAGGGCTTTGAACAGGTTAGCATAGTAATCTTAATAGAAGAACCGTAGGGAAGAGAACCTCCTGCCCCCCTGGCAGTGAAGTCCCCACGGGCCATGCTGAAGATCAAAGTGGTCATCGAAGGGCTACTCACCTTGCTGGGAGAACATGAAGAACTCGGAGACAAGACTGAATGGTTGGCATTCATATAGAAACATTCTCAAGGGCAGACAAGTGGTGGTTAGGCACTGTATATGACTAGAGAATCGTCTGGTCTCTAAGGTATGAAGTAAGTAAGTATTCGTGTAGGAATATTGCATTGTACAGGTGAGTATATAATAAGGGTTGAAACCTTAGTAATCTTCATCGATTATAAGAGGAAGGGGATAATAAAACTATGACAGTCGTGTATTTCATAGCATAAGTAGGAGCGGATTGAGACGCACAAGTAATAAAATAGAAATTTTATTTCACAATTGCAGAATATGTTAATTAAATGCAATAGATATGTAAAAGTAATTTACAACAAATTATAATGTACATAGTAATGAAAGACTTGCTCTTGAATCTGAAAGAGAATTTCAAATTATTAGTAGGCACTCGTTCCAGAGGAACGTCAGTCTTTTAAAATTAAAACACATCATGCTCTAGGCATGCGGCACTCGTGTGACGACTATGACATTTCACCTGGGAGAAGAACAGTATATGAAAAAGCACTAAGTGTCTTTGAAATCACTACGTATCACGCGAGGGTCAACATAGGCACCCGAGGAGTTAGAGTCCCAAGTAAATCACTGTTCTATGCAGAGTTAGGTGCAGGTTTCATAACACTACCTGCGGCTACCACAAAATGTTTGACTTCATGCACTTGTTTCGCATAATGTTTGAAGAAAACACGCGAGGATTTCCAGCCTGTGAAACTCTTAAGGCTCTCGAAATCCATACTCTGAAAGAAATTCAGAGACGATGCAACTTTTCTAGGATCGTGACCGGCGGGTGTACTGTCAGGATCCGCTCTGCGAATGAAGTAGGTGATTTTTGCTCTTAGTTGTTTCAGTGACAGGTCGCTGCCCGATGTTTCTCCTTTGAAGAGTTGGCCTCCACCAAAGTCCGAAGTTCTACGAAGATAGACCTTGAGGCTCTCTACTGGACACAGAGAGGCATCTTCTTTCAGGGGGCATATTCTCCAAGGGCCCCATCTTTTGGTGGGTAATTCGTTTTTGGCGAGAAACGTCGGATCAGGGAAGAGGGTAAGGTCACCTGAATCTGTAAACAGAATGTGGCCCTCGTCCCTTGATAATGCCACTATTTCGCTGACTCAGGCTCCTGAGGCAAGAGCAAAAAGAAAAATCACTTTTTGAGTCAGATCCTTGAGAGGGCACGAATCATTGTCCAAGTTGGAGGTAAAATGGAGCACCTTGTCCAGGGACCAGGAGATCGGTTTCGGTGAGGGTGCTGGGCGTAGACGAGCGCATGCTTTCGGCAGTTTATTAAAGATGTCGTTGGACAGATCAATCTGGAAGGCATACATCAGTGGTCTAGTCAAGGCCGATTTGCAAGTAGAAATCGTGTTGGCTGCCAAGCCCTGTCCATGAAGGTGAATAAAGAAGGACATGCAAAAATCGATGGTGATTTCCGTAGGATTTTTTGCCTTGACGAATGAGACCCATTTTCTCCAAGATGATTTGTATTGCCGTTGTGTGGATTCGGTCTTGTATTCCTCGAGGAAGTCTAGACTTTTCTTCGAGATCCCAAACCTTTTCTTCGCGGCTAGGGAGAGATAATCATGAGATGAAGGTCCCTGACTTTTGATGATGAAGCGAAGACAGTCGACTTCTGTACTTGCTGGGAGAGAACTGGGCCCGGGAGAGGGATCAGCGTGGGCTGCAGCTCCAGGACCAAGGGGTACCAATTGCTCCGGGGCCACTTGGGAGCCACTAGGGCCGCTGTCCCTTTGAAGGTTCTCAGCTTGGAGAGGACTTTCAGCAGAAGGTTGGTGGGAGGGAACAGGTAGATCTTGGACCATCTGTTCCAGTCCAGTGACATGGCGTCCACTGCTTCTGCCTTGGGGTCCTCGTACGGGGCCACATATCGAGGAAGTTGATTGTTGTCGCTCGTTGCGAAGAGATCGATCTGAAGTTCTGGGACTTGGTGAGAGATGAAGGAGCATGATCTTGCGTCTAGAGACCATTCCGACTCTATCGGGTTTGTCCGGGATAGAGCGTCTGCTGTCACGTTGCGGAATCCTTGTAGGTGAACTGCAGACAGGTGCCATTTCTTCTTCTCTGCCAGACGGAAGATTGTCAGAAGCACCTGATTTATCTGGGGCGATCTTGAGCCTTGGCGATTGAGACATTGAACTACCACCGAGTTGTCTAGGGTTAGACGAATATGGATCGAGGGAGGCGGGGAGAGTTTCTTCAGAGTTAGAAGGACCGCCATGGCCTCCAAGATGTTGATGTGAAACGTCTTGAATAGGGGAGACCATGTGCCTTGAGCCTGTTTTTGGTGGGAGTGACCTCCCCAACCCTCCAGCGAGGCATCCGTGTGGATGTTGAGTGATGGAGGTGGGCGTTGAAGAGGGATGTACCTTTTCAGGGCCTTTGCTTCCGACCACGGCTTGAGGAGCAGCCGAAGTCTGTTTGGGAGCCGTCTCTTGAGGTCTCTTTGAGCGATGGATGCGGAATGTCTCCAGACTCCCGCGGCATCCTTTAGCTGTGCACGTAGCACTGGGTTTGTCACTGAGGCTAACTGTAGAGAGCCTAGAACTCGTTCCTGCTGACGTCTTGAGATCCGTTTGGATTTCAGCAGTTGCTTGACAGACCCTGCTATTTCCTTCCTTTTCTTCTGGGGGATGGAAAGGCGGTGTGACTGAAGGTTCCACTGGATTCCTAACCATTGGAACTTCTGAGCTGGAGAGAGGCGAGATTTCTTCGTGTTTATCTTGAATTCCAGGTGTTCTAGGAACTGGATGACTTTTTGCAGGATTTTAAACAATCCTCGGGCGATGGAGCCCAGACTAGCCAGTCGTCGAGGTAGGTCATCACCTGGACGTCTCGGAGGCGCAGCTGTTGAACGATGGCATCCACCAGCTTTGTGAAGATCCGAGGGGCCACGTTGAGGCCGAAGGGCATGGCCATGAAGGCGTAGCTTTTCCTTTGGAGTCGAAATCCTAGGTAGGAGGAAGCGTGGTGGTTCATTGGAACGTGCCAATAGGCATCCGCCAGGTCTATGGAGACCGTGTAGGAACCTTGAGGCAGAAGGGTCCTTATCTGTTGAATAGTCAGCATCTTGAACTTGTTGTTCGCTATGAACTTGTTGAGGGGGGATAAGTCTAGAATGACTCTGAGCTTGTCGGAGTCCTTCTTGGGGACGCAAAACAGTCTCCCTTGGAACCTGGTTGACTTTACCCTCCTTATCACCTTCTTGTTCAAGAGATCTAGGACATATTCTTCCAGAAGGGGGTTGATTGTTGGAAGAACTGCTGAAAGGTTGGGGGTGGTTGAGTCCAACTCCAGCCTAGACCCTTCTTGACGATGCTGTGTGCCCAGGGATCGAAGGTCCAACGATCCTGGAATTGGCGGAGTCTTCCTCCCACCGGAAGCACTTCATTGCTTCTGGTGTCCCAAGGGTTTACTGCCTCGGCCGCTAGCTCCCCTTCCTCCTCTGCCTCTGGAGGGACGGCGAGATGCGTCTCTGCCTGCACCCCTGCTTGAGCCTCTACCTTTGGGACGAAAGGTAGTCGTCTGTTGCTCGAAAGCAGGGGTGAAAACCGGCGACTGGGACAAGACCGGTTGGGTGACCAGCTGAAAGGTTTGCTGTGGCTGAGCAGCCACTTGGGGAGTAGCGGGTCCCGGAAACTGCCGTCTCTGTTGACGTTGCTGGGGTTTTTGCTTGGAGGATTTCCTCTTAGGTTGAGGGCCGTCGTCCTGAGAGGATTTCCTCTTCTTCGACATGCCCCACTTGTGGAGAAGGTTCCTGTTCTCCGTGGCGGCCTTGTCGGTGAGCTCTTTCTCAAGGTCAGAGGGAAAGAGGTGCTTACCCCAGATGTTGGAGGAAATCAGCCTTCGGGGTTCATGTCTCACTGTGGCACTTGAGAACACGAATTCACGACAGGCTCTCCGAGCCTTCATGAAGCTGTACAAGTCCTTAACTACAGTCGCCAAATGCGTTTTGGCGAGCACCATGTAGTGGTCGGGGACTCTAGTGTCACCGGCCATGACGTCAAGCTGTACCTGGAGGGACATGGATGCAGCGAGCCTTTCCTTCATGTCTTGTTCCCGACGAAGGAGATGGTCATTAAGTTTCGGGAGGTCTTCGTTAAACTGACGTCCGGCAACGTCAGGATCTAGTTTCCCCACCACGAAAGTATGCTGGACATCTTTCCAGTGTCGAACATTGGGGGAAGTAACCAGGGAGAAGGGTCTGTACTCCTCCAGTGCAGGGCAAGGTTTCCCTTCTTCCACTGCCTTGTGTACCGCAGCGAAGGCCTTTTCCATGAAGGGGAGGATCGCATCATCTGGTGTGACGTAGGTAGGGTGCTTCTTGCTCAGCGCCGGAAGCTTTGAGCAGGTAAAACCCCTACTTTTAAAAGCGTTGGCCAGCATAGCCTGGGCCTTCGGGAGATCGAACACTATCACCTCCTTAGGTTCGGTCTCTTCCTTAGAGGCAGGTTCGGATCGAAGCCGGACGTAACAGTCCGGATAAGCTTCAAAACTCGGGAAGAACTCCACTTCTTCCAGGGCAACCGAGCCGACCTTCTCACTGACAAAGATCCTGCCCGTTGCGATAGGCATATGCTCAGCATACCTCCAGGGGTTGGCGTGCGAGCATGCCGGGAGGTCCTTAACCGAAATCCTTTTCGGCTCCTTTGAACTTCCCATGGTCCTGATGTATTCGTGTGTTTCACGGAGTTTCTTGTCCATAAGGGCTTCAAGCATACGGAACATCTCCTGGGCGTTGGTTGGGATGGGGTTCGGGGTGCCGGAGGTAGACGGGAGTGATACTTCCGTCGGTGTAGGAGTTGGGGCGGTGGTGGAAGGCGGAGCGACCTCTTGCTCCGACTCAGCGTATTCCACTCGGTCTTCCTCATAGTCCAATTCTTCGGCCATGAGGTTCCTCTCCGTTATCTCCGACACCTCTGACATACGCTCCGCGTTGTCGGTATCCAGGCGACACTCGTGCATGGACTGGGCCATGACTACATCGGGTTCCACCGTGATCTGGACGGTGGGGATCTGATCCTTGGGGACCTCAGAGTCTGGGGATGCCTTCGGGAACAGTAAAGCCCTCAAGTCTTCAGTGGCAAGGTATGGTCCAGTGGCGTTCTTCTGGAAGCCACGCACCCATTTGCGTAGCTTCTCTCGAGAAGCGTTCCTAACCTCCGCTGAGGGAGGGTTATTGAACACCTCGACCAGGCTGTCCTGGCAGACCGTACAGTTCTGCGGGTCCCAAAACTTCAGATCACCTCTCTTGTTGGCACAAGGGGCGTGAGTCCTACACGCCGTGTGCCCATAAAAGTGCGGGCGCTTCACTCCACAGAAGCCGTGGTCGCACCTCACGTGCTCCTCCTGTAAGAGAAAGAGAACATGAGTATGGGGGAGTCATAAGAATGACTTCTATTCTAAAGTTAAATATTAAAGGATTAATCTTTAACTTAATATTAAGTGGTATAAACAATGTGATGTTTAGAGAATGGGCGCAAAAGAAGGAGATAGACACATACTCCATGTAACCCGCCCGGCTGGTTACCGTAACCTTATCCATAGGCAATTAGTTGTGACCGAGGGCACAGGAGAGAATTCTACATGGAATGCCAGGAAGGCTGTGGGAATTCTAGTGGGAATTATCAAGGATATAAAACTGGGACTGAGGCCACTCAGACCATAGAATTGGGAACGTAGAAGATCCCATAGGGTAACGGTTTCCGGCAACCAGCCGTGCTAAGATACACACAGCATGCTGGAAATTTGTGATATGCAAGAAGACAGCATGGTTATTAATAGAACGGTAAGATAATACCTATCTATTTATGTAGTCAAACCATCTGGTTGCAATGTAGGGCTATCAGCATGAGATGATAGCTAGTAGAAGGGGTGCAAGTCGCTTTGACGCCTCCGGAAGGCTCCGGCAGACCGACGGCACGCCGGAGGCCGCTCCAGCAGAGTTTCTGGCATTAGGGAAGACAAATATATAAGTCAGGGATAATACCAGGATGGCGGCCGCCGGCACAACGGCGGAACGCCTGGGGGGAACGGCGGAACGCCGGGGGGGAAGCGGCGGCACGCCGGCGGGGAGCGGCGGCTCCAGCAGTCGAAGATTGCCGGCTTGGTGACAGGGACAAGGAAAGGGCTATAGCAGAAGCGGACTGCCGGCAGTGGATGCCGGCACTCCGGGGGCCGGACCGGTGGACGGACGACCGAAGCTATGAGGTATGAGGGAAGGCCATCGGCTGGACGCCGACGGGAGGCGGCAGTCCCCCGGCACACGGAGGACTGACGGCCCAGGGGGTAAGGAATGTGTCACCAAGGGTGGGAGGTGGGTATCACCGACAGGGGAGGCGGCAAGGGACCGGCACCAGGATAGTGAAAGAGACAGAAGGAGGGATGTAGGGGTACGGCCACGGGCCCCAAGACATCCCACCTGAGTGGGTGTACCCATGATAGAGGCTAGCCCTATCACCCAGAAGCAGGGGCCGCAGATGGCCGGGAGCCAGGGTAGCCCAAGGGAGGGCTAGGGAATACCCAAGAGGGGGGAGAACCCCTGCGGACAAAACGCATCTAGTGGCTAACCCCATAGGACACTATGAAGGGTATATGTACCAGAGCGGACTGCACACAGGAGCTCAAGGTAGTCCTATCACTCCACCCTAAGGAGGAGTTGTAGGACAGGGGACAGATGGGTATAGACTAACCTAAGTATAGGCTAGGCCATACAAGAGATAGGTGGGGAGGGTCTAGAAGAAGGGTCTTCTATGGAGGAGGCTCTGTACCAAAGCGGCCACCAAGGAAGGGAGGACGCTCCCTAGCCTAAGGTAAGGCAGGCCTGTCTGAGAACGGTGCATGGGTATCGTTTCAGCAAGGCACAGAACTAACTCCCCCCAAGCCTAACCTAGAGCAGGGATGTTACACCCTGAACTAGGAAGGATGGAAGACGTATCGCTATTACAGGAAATGTCGGAAACCTAGCCCCAGCAGTAGAGGAAGGACATGCCGTTCCTCATTCTCGGACGCAACCCTAAGGGGGGATCATTCCCTTAGGGAGGACAGAGAAGCGATAGATACTCTGATATGAGCTTGATCCCCTTATGTGGTAGGGGGAGCAAGACTACACAGAGGGGATGCCCTAAGGCAGGGGGTGAAGGAAGCACATAGGGGTCCTACATGTAGGTTAGGTTAGAAAGGCACGCTATCTAACCTATCCCCTATATGGTCCCTGAAGGCGAAAACACTTGCATCACAGTCAACAGTATCGTAAAATAATGCCACTATCTTCATAACTAAATCTAGGATCACTGAAATATATCATGCATGAACACTGATGTTAGGCGCTCTGGCCTAGGGGCTAGACTAGCGAACTGGTATGGGGTCAGATGATGACCGATAACAAGGCGTCAAAACACGATATATAAAGTTCCTAGCTATGAAGACTAAATAACTAATAGTATCGATTAGTTAATGAGGCCGGAAAAAGCTGTTGAGGCTAGCTAAATAAGGCATGCAAAACAACAGCGACGCCATGAAATGGCGGGTCTGGTCGAGGCACAGCTCTGCCACAAAACATAAAATATCTCGAAAAGTAAAAGTTACTTTACGGTCAGAGCTTATTTAAACAATACTGGAACCTTGTACTCAACTTTCCAGAAGAAGGCGAGGCCGAGGGTAGAGACATGGCGAAGATGCAAGTCGATAAGATACGCACAGGGAAAAATCCGACTAGTAAGGCAAGCTACTAAGCGAAGGATGAGGACGGACGTGACGTCATTTAGCAATGGCGCCCGTTTGTTTACGTCTCAAGTACCAAAAGTAGCCACGAACGAGATTAGCTGTGGAACGGCTCCCCAGCTATTCTCCGCCCCTACATATCGAAGTGCTAACTCTATGTGGGGTGTAGATAGCTATGTGGCGCATTAATACGTGCGTCCCCTGTTGATATACGATGTCTTAAAGGGAAACCTTTAGGATACTCGCTCCAGAAGTTAGAATTCTGTGATAACCTGTGGTTAAATTCTCTGGGAATATTTAGTAGTTATATACCCAAGGAAGCTACCAAAAAGGAACCTTCCATCAGGACGCCATGGCTTGAGCCCAAATAAGGGATTTTGACTTAGGAAAAATCTATCTTAGGGTGAGATGGCGGTCATGTGGTCCTGATGGAAGTTCCCTCCGGCAGCTTCCTACTCTATAATATTTCTGCGATTGATATTATAAGAGAATTACCGTCAGGTATCACGGGGTTCTAACCCCTGGAACGACTAGCCGAAGATATTGTGTATAATCAGGGTACTAATAAAAGCATTTACACAAATAGCCTTCAGTTATGACAAAACAATTCCATGCAAAATGCTATTGAAGTTAATAATAGCACACCGCTGGCGATCAAAAAGTCGTCTAGGCCTGCAGAGATTTCTAGGCAAAAAATAAAACTAAGGTAGGCCTAACTTTATAGGCTTTCTAAAAATCCTAAACTATTCTGGCAAGTACAGTAGACTATTAGAAGCTAGACTGGAAGGTATTTGTTCGTGGATTGGATCATGTCATGTGTTAGATGAAATTTAGTACATTCATCTGCTTTTCTTATGTTGCAAGATTATGGAGCGTTCATCCGAAAACAATCTCCTGTCGTTGACTTCGGCCGGTGTTGATAAATACTTTTTTGGGCTCAAGCCATGGCGTCCTGATGGAAGGTTCCTTTTTGGTAGCTTCCTTGGGTAGGGTGCTTCTTGCTCAGGGCCGGAAGCTTAGAGCAGGTAAAACCCCTACTTTTAAACGTGTTGGCTAGCATAGCCTGGGCCTTCGCGAGATCGAACACTATCTCCTCTTTTGGTTCGGTCTCTTCTTTAGAGGCAGGTTCAGAGCGAAGCCGGACGTAACAGTCCAGGTAGGCCTCGAAGTTTGGGAAGAACTCCACGTCTTCCAGGGGGACCGTGCCGATCTTGTCGCTGACGAAGATCCTGCCGGTCGCGATAACCATATGCTCAGCATACCTCCATGGGTTGGCATGTGAGCAAGCGGGGAGATCCTTAACCGACATCTTCTTCGGTTCTTTGGATCCTATCATGGACCTGATGAACTCCTGATTTTCCTTCAGTCTGTCGTCCATGATGGCTTTGATCATCTGGAACATCTCTTGGGTGGATGGCATGGGTTCCGGGGTAGTGGAGGTAGACGGGAGAGACACTTCCGTCGGTGTAGGAGTAGGGGCGGTGATGGAAGGAGGAGCGACCTCTTGCTCCGACTCGGTGTATTCCACCTGGTCCTCATCATCTTCAGCACCTTGAGCCATAAGGGTCTTCTCCGTGTCCTCCAAAATATCCGACATGTGTTCATCATCTTCGGAATCCAGGTGGCACTCGTGCATGGACTGGGCCATGACTACATCTGGTTCCACCGTAATTTGGACAGTGGGGATCAAATCCTTGGGCACCACAGAATCAGGGGAGGCCTTTGGGAACAGAAGGGACCTCAATTCTTCAGTGGCCAGGTACGGTCCGGTGGCATTCTTCTGGAAGCCACGCACCCACTTGCGTAGCTTCTCCCGAGAAGTGTCCCTGACCTCCGCTGAGGGAGTGTTATGGAAGGCATCAACTAGGTGAGCCTGGCAGACCGTACAGTTCAGCGGGCCCCATAATTTCAAATCCCCTTTCTTGTTAGCACAAGGGGCGTGAGTCCTGCAAGCCGTATGCCCGTAGAAGTGCGGGCGTTTCACAGCACAGAAGTCGAAGTCACACTTCATCTGCTCCTCCTGTGGAAGAAAGAGAAAATGAGTATGGGGGGAGTCATAAGAATGGCTCTTAAGCTAAGTTAATATTAATCATTAATTTGAACTTGATAAAGGGTGTGATGCACAGAGGATTGAGATAGTAAAGAAACATACTCCGTGCATCCCGCCCGGCTGGTTACCGTAAGCTTCATCCTTGGATAATCCGAGGTGGCCGAAGGCGCAGGATAGAATTCCAGTAGGAGTCCATAGGGCAATGGAATTCCATGGGAATTGCCAAGGATAAGTTTGGGACTGAGGCCACTCAGTCCCAAATTAGGGGGCTAAAGGATCCCCAAGGGTAACTGCTTCCGGCAACCAGCCGCGCTAAGGTACACGCAGCATGCTGGAAACTGAAGAATGCAAAAAGACAGCATGATTACCAGTAGAACAGTACCAAGGTACTGATCCATTAACGTAAACAGGCCATCTGGTTGCAGTATAGGGCTATCAGTATTAGATGATAGCTAGTAGAAGGGGGTGCAAGTCGACTTGACGCCTCCGGAAGGTTCCGGCAGACCTCCGGCACGCCGGAGGCCTCTCCAGCAGAGTTTCTGGCATTAGGACAGACAATATAAGTCAAGAGTAATACCAGGGTGGCGGCCGCCGGCACAACGGCGGCACGCCGGCACAACGGCGGCACGCCGGCAGAGGGAGCGGCGGCACCGGCAGCCGGAGGATGCCAGATTGGTGACAGGAACAAGGATGGTTATAGCAGAACCGGGTTGCCGGCAGTGGGTGCCGGCACTCCGGAGGCCGGCCGTAGGGCGGACGGCCAAGCTATGAGGAAGGGGGAGAGCCATCAGCTGGAAACCGGCGGCAGGCGGCAGTCCCCCGGCACACGGAGGACTGGCGGCCATGGGGGTATGGGGTGAGTCACCAAGGTAGGAGGTGGGTATCGCCGACAGTGGAGGCGGCAAGGGACCGGCACCCAGATAGTGAAAGAGACAGAGGGAGGGATGTAAGGAGTCCGGCCATGGACTCCCAGACATCCCCCCTGAGAGGGTGTACCCATGATAGAGGCTGGCTCTATCACCCAGAAGCAGGGGCCGCAGAGGACCGG
This sequence comes from Palaemon carinicauda, assembly GCF_036898095.1. Lineage (NCBI taxonomy): Eukaryota > Metazoa > Arthropoda > Malacostraca > Decapoda > Palaemonidae > Palaemon > Palaemon carinicauda. The sequence continues at coordinate 84,168,555 of NC_090728.1, forward strand.
GAGCTAGGGTAGCCCAAGGGAGGGCTAGGGGACACCCAGGGGGAGACCCCTGTATACAGAACACATCCAGTGGCTAACCCCATAGGACACTATGAAGGGTATATGTACCAGAGCGGACTGTACACAGAAGCTCAAGGTAGCCCTATCACTCCACCCTAAGGAGGAGTTGTAGGACAGGGGACAGATGGGTATAGACTAACCTAAGTATAGGCTAGGCTATACAAGAGATAGGTGGGGAGGGGAGAAGAGAAGAGTCTTCCATGGAAGGGGTTCTGCACCAGAGCGGCCACTAAGGAAGGGAGGACACTCCCTAACCTAAGGTAAGGCAGCCTGACTGAAATGGTGCATGGGTACAGTTTTAGCTAGGAACAGAATGACCCTTCCAAAACCTAACCTAGAGCAGGGATGAACGTCCTGAACTAGGAAGGATAGAAGACATATCGCTATCGCAGGAAAGTCGTAGACTTAGTCCTAGCAATAGAGGAAAGACTAGCCGTTCTCACTCTCAGGCGCAACCCTAAGGGGGGTTCATTCCCTTAGGGAGGACAGAGAGGCGATAACATACTCTGGTAAGAGCTTGATCCCCTTACGTGGTAGGGGGAGCAAGGCTACACAGAGGGAATGCCCAAGGGCAGGGGGATGAAGGAAGCATATAGGGGTCCTACATGTAGGTTAGGTTAGGAAGGCACACTAACTAACCTATCCCCTATATGGTCCCTGAAGGCGAAAACACTTGCATCACAGTCAATAGTATTGTAAAATAATGCCACTATCTTCATAAGTAAGTCTAGGATCACTGATAAAATCATGCATGAACACTAATATGGGCGCTCTGGCCTGGGGGCTATAGTAGCCAACTGGTATGGGGTCAATCGATGACCGGTAAAAAAGCGTCAAAACACGATATAAAAGTTCCTAGCTATGAAGACTAAATAAACTAATATTATCGATTAGTAAATAAGGCCGGAAGCGTTGTTGTGGCTAACTAAATAAGGCATGCAGAACAACAACGACGCCATAAAATGGCGGGTCCGGTAGAGGCACAGCTCTGCCACAAAACAACAAATATCTCGAAAAGTAATATTTACTTTACGGTCAGAGCTAAACTAAACAATACTGGAACCTTGTACTCAACTTTCCAGAAGAAGGCGAGGCCGAAGGTAGCGACATGATAGAGATGCAAGGCGATAAAGATAGCACAGGGAAAATCCGTCTAAGTAAGGCGAGCTACTGTACAAAGGATGAAGACGGACGTGACGTCATTTAAGCAATGGCGCCCATTTGTTTACGTCTCGAGTACCAAAAGTAGCCACGGATGAGATTAGCTATGGAACGGCTCCCAGCTATTCTCCGCCTTTACACACCAAAGCATTAACTCTGTTCGGGATGTAGATAGCTATGTGGCGCGTTAATACATGCGTCCCCTGTTGATATACGATGTCTTAAAAGGGAAACCTTTAGGATACTCGCTCCAGAAGTTAGAATTCTGTGATAACCTGTGGTTAAATTCTCTGGGAATATCTTAGTAGTTATTTACCCAAGCAAGCTACCAAAAAGGAACCTTCCATCAGGACGCCATGGCTATCTCACCCAAAAATAGATTTTTCGCTTCGCTCAAAATCCGTTTATAATATCTTTTCATGAACATTAATTATTGACAAAACATCTGAGGGAGAAATTTAGGTTCGTAAATAAGGTTTGGTTAAAGTAATGTCTTTGTGGTATAAACAATACTAATTAAACTTCTTTGTGGTATAAACAATGCAAATATATTGTCTTTGCAATATGAATAGTACAATTTAATTCGACACAAATTATAAAAACTTTGTAGTAGAGGTGACTACTACCATGAATCATTGCAACAAATTACTGGAAAAATAATGATTATTATTACAATAACTAATTACAATATATATAATTAGGAGCAAGAATTAACCTATACTCCACAATAAGAAAAAAGATAAACATGGGAAGATGGTCTGTCGTTATTGTGACAACGAATTGAGAATATCTCATTAATTTTATATATTGAATTACATGAGAAAGAAACAGGAATGCAATATATTTTGAATTTTTATTGAATTTGATTTTGAATGCATATAATAACTAGTATTTTTTATATATTTTTCTTTCATTTTCAATATATATAATCGGCTTTTTTTTTACTTAAAAGGTTGATGTGCATTCAGGGAAAATCTTCGCACCCCAAAAAAATGTTGTGGATGCTAAAGAACCCAGAATTAAAAGCATCTCTCTCTCTCTCTCTCTCTCTCTCTCTCTCTCTCTCTCTCTCTCTCTCTCTCTCTCTCTCTCTCTCTCACATAAGGCCAATCAAGAGCATGAGCCCATGCAACTTTATCACTGTCCGTAAAGTTCGAAGGTTACTCATGAATGACAGAGGGAAGAGACCGTATGATACCTTAGCTGAAGGACAACGCCCTTGAGATTAACCATATATGCATAAGCCCCTCTCCACCCATAGTAGCACAAGGCTGAACAATCTAACAAGCAAGCATAGAAGAGTCTTACAAGCAAAAGCCCGTGCCTTGCATAAGGCAAGGCAATCTCAGCTCAGTTCCCAGACTCTCTGCCAGTGCAAGTACCTGCTTACCAGGTGTACCGGTCTGGTTTTTTCCCGTCCGAAATTCCCCCCGGGGGAAATATGGCCCAGGATATATATCCCCCCGGGGGAACTTTGTCCCAGGATAATATCCCCCCCTCTGGGGCAATATTCCCCCTTTGCTTGGTGGAGGTAACCATTACTTTTTTTTTTTTTTTTTTTTTTTTGCCATGGAAATCAATTTCAATGGGATTTCATAGAAAAGCTGCACAAATTGCAAGACAATAAAGGGTTACATTCAGGCAATAAATTGAGGTCACAACATATTGCGTGGATAAAAAGAACAATGAATTTTAGCCGTGCTGTTCAGTTTCTTAAGTGAATCCGTATCAAACCCCATGCAATATTGCTTAGAAAACAAACTCGCTGATTTCGAAGGATGTGAGGGAACAATCAAATTCTTTAGTATATGTATCCTCAATTCAAGAAATTTGTGTAGACGTAACTATAAACCTAAAAAAAAAAAAAAAAAAAAAAAAAAAAATGCCGGTTTGTTTAAAGAATTTTTGATGAAGGCTGATATTTGGATAGTCCAAGGGGTTGTGACCTGGGAAGGGGGTCCGGGGGCTTGCCCCCGGCTAGGAGCTGTCCTCCTGGGAAGGGGGTCCAGGGGCTTGCCCCCGGCTAGGGGTTGTGACCTCGGAACTACTAGGTCAGGTTAGGTGGGTTTGTTAGGTTCTGTACCATTTTACAAATCTCAAATGTGTTAAATTATCATGTTTGGCCTATGTTCAGCCACTTACATGATCCATATGTTTTACCAACTGGTTACCTTGTTCTTATTTAGCATTTCTGACCATTATTATTGCTATAAATCACTCGTTTATGACATTTCCCCACCCTAAAACCCCAGGTTTCCCACTCGGTTCCCCCATAATCTCTGGTAACACAACTGAATTGGTATCATCTCCTTTCTCATCCATAGTGCTTCTTAGCATCAAGTGTACTTTTTATTTCATGCTGAACAGTACGAAAGAAGAGTAAGGTTTTTATTATATATATATATATATATATATATATATATATATATATATATATATATATATATATATATATATATATATATATATATATATATTTCCTAATATTTTGACAAACTCACCGTTGATTATTTAATTCATCAAAATAGTTTCTCTGTATGGGAGAGTGGGGGAGAAATGGTCTACGGGGGAAAAATATCCTAGGGCTGAAATTCCCCCCGGGGGAATAACAGCCCGGGCTGCTTTTCCCGGGGGGGGGGGGGGGGGGGAAATCGATCCTAGGCTAATTTGGCACAGTGTAAAATCCGGACGTCGGACGTCGGACGTCGGACGTCGGATGCCATCCGGGAGAATAGTAATCGCTTGTATCACCGGGAAAGACGCGAAAATACACCTCTTTTTTGTGACTGGTAATATTCACTGATACTTTCTGCTATTTTCTGAATAAATGTTCGAAAAATATTGATTTATTTTCATTTTATTGAGAATAATCTCAATCGGACGTCAACATTACACTATGTACTGAGTGATATTCTCAATAACATAAAAATAAACCATTATTTTTTCGAACATTTATTCAGAAAATAACAGAAAGTATCAGTGAATATTACCAGTCACAAAAAAGATGTGTATTTTCGCTTCTTTCCCGGTGATACAAGCGATTTTCTATTCTCCCGGACGGCATCCGACGTCCGGATTTTACACTGTGCCGGCTAATTTTCCCGGGGGAAATTTCAGCCAGGGGGGGAAAATTTCCTGCTACACCGGTAGGCCCTGCTGTTTCCTCCGGTGCCTTAGATGACCGCGGAGGTAGCAGCAGTAGGGGATTCAGCATTATGAAGCTTCATCTGTGGTGGATAATGTGGGAGGTTGGGCTGTGGCACCCTAACAGTACCAGCTGAACTCGGCTGAGTCCCTGGTTATGCTGGAGGAATGTAGAGAGTAGAGGTCCTCTTTTTTGTTTTGTTTCATTGTTGATGTCGGCAACCACCCAAAATTGGGGGAAGTGCCTTTGGTATAAGGATGGATCCAGAATTCTCACTCCTATAGCAAATATCCCTCTTTCCGGACCCGACGTTTCTCGCCAAGAACGAGCTGTCCACTAAGAGATGGGATCCCTGGAGAATCTGCCCTCTGAAGGAAGAAGCATCCCTCTGCCCAAGTGGAATGCCTAAAGGTCTATCTTCGCAGAACTTCAGATTTTAAGGGAGGTCAGCTTTTCAGGGGAGAGACGTCTGGTTCAACATTATCCTTTAAACAGTTAAGGGCAAAATTCACCTAGTTTATACGCAGAGCAGATCCAGACAGTACACCCGCAGGTCATGATCCGAGAAAAGTTGCCTCGTCTCTGAATTTCTTTCAGACGATGTCGTTTGAAAGCCTTTGTGCTTATACTGGATGGAAGTCATCCAGAGTTTTTCTTCAAACACTATGCGAAGCAATTACAGGAAATAAAATCTCATGTGGTGGTGGCAGGCAGTGTTATAAAACCTGCTGCTTGATTACTGCGAAGAACAGTGCACTAATTGGGACTTTTAGTGAAGGGTGTACATGATAGACTCGTAAGACATATCATGTTGAGTATTGTGTTTAATGATAACACTATAGACTGTTCTCTCTACACAGGTGACATTAAGCCTAATAGACTGACACAAGTGCCAGGCATACTTATATGCACAGTGTTCCTAGTAATAAACGAATACATAGTGAAATTTTATATTTCCCTTAGAGTGGCTAATGTTTTCCTTTTCAGGTAAAACTTATTTTAATTTTGTTATTACTATTTATGCTTTTAATGAGAATTGTTCTGCATAAGATGTAATTGAATACAACCATGATTTCTATTTTTGTAATAAACAATAGAAGGAATCTTTGCGTCTCTTTCGCCTCAAACATTCTAGATTAAGAATAAAGTCAGAGCATCCTTGATTCTTTTATTATTTAAGAAAATATTGGGGAACTAAGGGTAATACTGTTCCTAGCAAACAGGTAAGAACTGATTGTACTAAACTGTTTATTTTATTGAACTAAGGTTTCCTACACGTATATAATTAGACCTGTCTGTCTTTTTTCTGCCAGACTTGGGAGGTATCAGTAACCTATACAGAGATAGACCATCTAAGTACAAACTATACTTTATGTATATGATGATACATATACAAACTGTTTGCTAGGTTGTTCCTTGAACTCACAATCCTCGGGTTTTTTTCCTAGAGTCTACCCAGACTCTTCCCTGTAGGGAGCCGGAAGAGCTGACATAGTTTATGATCAGTTAATTGATGTATAACAGTAACATCAAGTGTCTCTAGGTCTAGAAGACCAAATAGGAAATATTTATCTCGAGATAACGGCACTATTAAAAATCCACCGTTACATCAATGCTCTGGTAAACTTCCATCAGGACGACATGGCCTGAGCCCAAAAAACGGATTTTGAAGCGAAGCAAAAAATCTATTTTTGGGTGAGGTAGCCAAGTCGTCCTGATGGACCCACCCTCTTTTTGAATAAAAGATAATGAATCCCTCCCTATGGTACTGTATCGGGAACACCTACAAAGCTACAAAGAATGGCTTGGTGGCGCCTCGCGGTGGTGATTCGGCGCACTATTTACAGTACAGTAGGAGTGTCGAGAGCGTTGTCTCTTTAACAACTCTCCCATATTCTTGCCACTTTTTCCCCCTCGAAGCGGAAACGCTATTAAGGGTGTAGATAGCTATGAGACGTGTCAAGAATACGTCCTCTGATTACGCGATATCCAATTTTAAGGGATATCGCTATAGGAGTTAGAAGTCTGGATACCTTCGGTAAATTCTCTGGGATATATCACTGTAGTCAAATATAACCTAGGAAGCTACTAATGAAGGAACTTCCATCAGGATGACATGGCTACCTCACCTAAAAGTAGATTTTTTTTTTCGTTTCAAAATCCGTTATTTGATCCGAAAATATAGGTTGATGACGGTCTAAGCAGGCTTGATCTGCTGAATTGAATGTAAACAATATATGAGATTATAATTCGCTATGTTTTTACTTAAAAATACCATCCTAAAATGTGAAAATTACATGCATTATTGGATACGGTTACGTGAAACACCAGTTTAATCAAAATCCGGTTAATTTCAAATATAGCTGTAATTTATTACCACAGTAGATGGATATACGCTGTACAAAGAGAGCTAGGACCAGCTGGGTGTAAAGATAGGTTAGTGGATCAGAGCACTCCCAGTGTGAAGGAGCGCGGGCTATTTGAAATCATTGTCTAGCTTGATTTTATCGCGATTTTTATGGGAATTTTCTTTTAATAAGTGTTGCATTGTTCTTGGCTGCGAAAAACCAAAACCGTGAAGCAAGAACCCATTATTAATGAGGGCCGACTGAATGATAAACTGGTTGCGTTCCAAAGTCTTTCTTCCCAACTTGACTTATTAAAACAATTTCAGCTTTATCAATGCTATATCTTGAAGAATTAATTAGTCATTTTCTGGTTCGTTTTGGAAGTTCATGTAGTGCATATTCAACACCAGAAATGTGAACCCTGCTCGTCACTCTCCCTCAGTCTTGCATCACCTCGGTCTCTCCTCGTGTGCATCTCCTGCTTCAGTCCCTTTTAAGCAGAATCACGTTTTCAAGTAAAAGAGTCATGTATTTGTATACAATAGTACATACTGTACTCCAGGACATTGTTTATATTTATGAGGTAATATAGAGTAGGCCTAGACATGTGATTTCCTACAGTCCTGAGCAATAGATGACACCGACGCATCAGGAGTGTGTGTCATACTTCAAGACTGTGTAGAACTTCGTACAAAAATGGTTAGTTATAAAATATATACACTTAGTAAATCTTGAATTGTTATACATACATATACAATACAGTATTGTACAGTATTGTTTATTCTAAATGTGCGGGAGAGCTGTCAAATAGTCAAGTCGTCCAAACGAAAACAGCAAAGCTTACAGTACAATTAAACTTTACTGTGGTGATAGTACTGTACATATATTACAGTAAATACACTACAGTATCACTAGATAGGAACAGCAGTGTTTTATTGTTATACTGTTAGTGTATGATGAATAGGCGTACTGTGTAAAATTATAGTTCCTGTTAAAGTAATGACTGCTATAGTACCAGTACAATGAGGACAGGGAAGTGGGGAATATGGGGAAAGGATAAGTACCCCTGGATACAATCCAGTTTATAGCCCGAGGGCAGGTACCTGGGATGGGAAAGGAGAAGGGAAAAAAAAGGGGGGGGGGGAAGGAAGTACAGGGAAAGAATAAAAGAGAGGGGCAGACCCTCATGCGACATTAGATAGTAGTAGAGTTATTTTGAGACAGGAAGAGACAGGAAGGAATAGGAAAGGTTTTTTGGTTCACGCCAAGCAAAAGGACACCAATCGACTGTCACAAATTTGTTGATTGAGTAAGGTATGATGGTTAATGAAGGTTATGGTTTTTTTTATGATATAATGTTTAAACGAAATTACAATTTAATTGCAAAAAGAATATATAATGAAATCAATCAGATGAAATGAATCTGGGCCTAGGAGGATCGCAATTGATCCTAGGCTCCAGTCTCTTCCACCAATAATGATCACGAGGATGTTCAATTGTGAGATTTCTAGTTCGGGTGCAAAGGTCGTCATCGTCTAAAGCAAGTTTGTCCCACGTTTTCTGGCCAAGCCTGTGAAACCGGACATTAAGAGGCTCCAATTTGGAATAAGCATGTAATTCCCTAATTGTATTGTAATAGGGAGGGCTCTCTTTGTAGGCTCTCCTCAAAGCCCTAATTCGAATTGCCTGCATTTTATTAAGGGAAGTTTTGCTGATTGCTCAAAATATTATGGTGGGGTACTCTAACTGTGGCCTTACTAAAGATTTATATAAACAGAGTTGAGTTTTAGTTGATAAGTATTTAAATCTTAGCAATTTATCAAAAGTTTTTCTAGAAACAGCTATTCTCTCTTTGACGTGTGAAAGTATACCAGATTTCTTAAGTTACACCCAAGTATTGTGGCCTTTTGTTTAAATGGAATTCTAACTTTGTCAACAATGATTTCTGCAGGACTGCGAGCTGAAATGGGGAGGAGCTGGAATTTGTTCAAGTTTGTTGTTATTTTCCATTTCTTTTCGTAATTATTTACTTTTTGTATTTCCCTGACTGTTTTAATTTGCAGCATACGCTTGTTCTTATTAGGAATAGATATTACCTGGGTGTGGTCATCTGCAAACATGATTTGCAGACAACCTGGAGCAGGAGGAGGGGTGTCTCTGATATAAAAATTGTAAAGTGAAGGAGAGAGAACACTGCCCTGAGGAACACCAGATAGAGGTGGAAACTCTGGTCCAATATATTCTTTAATCTTGATCATGGCCACTCGATTATCAAGAAAGTTACATAATAGCCTAGTAGCTAGATTTGGGAGTTGCGCTTCTATGAATTTGTATTTAAGGCCCTCGTGCCATACCTTATCAAAAGCTCGGCTGACATCCCTAGATATTAGGTTACAACGACCCCCAAGATTTGACTTGACCGCAATGTATTCGTAAAGACGAGCTAATGCAAGTTGGGTCCCTCTACCCCTTGTAAATCCGTATTGATTGTTATTGATAAGTAAATTCTCCTCAAGGAAATCCTCCAATCTTTCTTTAATAATTTTCACAAGTATCTTACCCGGTGTCTCTAATAAGGATATAGGTCTATAGTTAGAGACTGAGGTGAGGTCTCTGCCCTTTTTCCCACAAAGGGAAGTATTGCTGTTTTGAAATAATCTGGCCAATAACCCATACTAAAAGTTTCATTAAAGATGTTGCAAAGAAAAGAGAGCATCGAATTTGGCAAATTACTAAGGATAAGCTTATTTACTTTAGACTGGCCTGGAGCTTTGTTTTTAAAACTTTTGATTATTTTAATAATATCTTGAAGTTGAATAGGTTTGAAGAAAGGGTCTTCTTCGTCAAGTCTCTCAAGATCTACTGAATCATAAGGTATTATATGATCAGCATGTTCACGGATTGGCTCAGTGACATGCTGTTCATGTCATTGGTCAAACCTTAGATTTTCTATTGGGTCTATTCTAAAGATATTGGACCAGAATTCTCTGAAGATCACCTCCTGATCTTGAGATGAATAGATCTTCTCGTTATTATGGGTGATGTATGCTATTGGTTGAGAAGTTAAGCCCAACAATTTCCTGATCATGTTCCAAAATTTTGCAGGATCTTTATAAAAGCCTTCACATTTGTCTAACAGAGTCTCCCAAGTAGAATTAATGAGGTCAGTTGATTCTATTTTAATCCGTTCTTGTATATTATGAATATACTCTAAAAGTTGATGTGTGGGGCCTCGGTTGTTAATTAATTCTAGGGCATGCTTAAAACGGATCTGAAGTAACTTTAGGAAATCTGTTTCTTTAGTATAAGGTAATATCCTGAAAGTTTTAAATGGGATATGGAGCTCTGAGGCTTCCTTGATCATCCTATACCAAAAAGCTATCTTATCGTCTATGTACGATTTATCTTTTAAGATGTTATCGGGTTCGTCAAAAGTAGAGAAAGAGTCATCAAGAGTGTCCTTAAAACGTTCCCAGTTCGCGTTGTTCAAATCTATAGTTGGATTAGCAACCACCATAATGGGTCTCACAGTAAGCTTAAAAATAATGGGAAGATGATCCGAAGTGGTTAAAGGACCTTGAGTGAGGGAGTAATTAAACATATGAAATCTATTTGAAAGCAGAATATCTGGCTTACCAGAGGTTCTTCTGGTAAAATACTTATCAAAATCTGGTCCTAAGAACCTTATAAGGTTTCTATTCAACAGGCCATTGATTAATGTGCCAATAGGGTTGATTCTGTTATAACCAAGGGCTGGATGAGCTGCATTAAGATCAGCCAGCAGATAGACAGGGATGTTACGTCTCATTAATGATAATATATCTTGCTGTGGAAATATTGGGTTTCTTGGGGGCAGATAGGTCGTGGCGACTAAAATTGGTCCCCGTACTGCCTGTATTTCGACAGCGATAAGATCGTGATTGAAACCATCAATTAACTTGACAGCAACATCCCGTCGAACTGCTATTGCTGTACCAGCCCCCTGTTCACCAGAGGTGTTGCACTGGAACACATTATAGTTCCAGATCTTGATATGGGTAGAGTCAGGAATTCCTGTTGAGTTAAGAAGTATGAGGTGAGGAGAGAGGGAGGAGTAGATATTAGCAAGTTCCTTACACCTGAGGAACGTCCACTTTAATACATTATGTTGAATCACTGTGAGGGAATCCATTATGGTAATCGTCCTTTGGTCAGATCGAAGAAGCCTGATTTTATTCTACTGAACTTATCTGGAGTGATCCGGACAATCTTGGAGATGTATTTGTCCAGTTCAATAGAGCCACTGTTATTGGATTGAACCACTGTGGAGTTAGCTAACTTTTCAGTGTATAAGTATTTCATAGTTTTGGTCTCAAAAATCAATTTCTTAATTTGGTCATGAGATGCGGATTTAGGGAGGTTTGATAAATTGATGGAAGTATACAATTTTAGATTCATTGGAGGAAGGGGAGGGAGAGCAATAGCTCCTAGCAATTCAGTGTCCAGAGGTTCAGAAGATGAGGTAGAGGGCCGTGGTTGTCTTTTTGCAGGATTAGCAGGCTCAGATATATCCGAATCTGCGTCACTCAGTGCTCTTTTCCTATTGGCTCTAGTGCTATGTACTGCACTGTAGCCTTGCTGTGTCCTGTATATAGTGTACCCGTGTGCGCATGTACTATACACTTACTGATTATATGTATTCATTTAATTACAAACAACTCATTTTGTGATAAAACCAAGTAGAAACAATAATAGGCAGTATTTGGTATGTTAATTATCGGAGCGTAGGCAATGGGCAGTGAGCTATGTTAGGAGTTATAATACAGGGGAACTAATATGCACTGAGAGCCCTTTTTCCAATGAGATGGTGAAAGTGTGCACATTAAAGCAATACCACTCTCCCCACGGCACTGATTTTTGCAGAAATATACTGGAGAACCATCTTGTACCCATTCCAGCACTCTTGCCACAAGTACCAAAAGGATTTGGATATCTTGGGCTTTTGCAGTTGCAAAACTTCCAAGTGTCAGACCACTAGATGCTCCTGTGTGAAAGCAGATGTTCTATGTACGATCAACTGATGGATGTGATCAAGTAAACACTGATATTGAAAATGAAGAAGGTGGAAGTGAAAGTGAAGAATGTAACTTTTGATTTGTGCCATTGTGCATCTTTCTTCATTCGAACTTCTCTTCCTTCTGCCATGTAAATGCAAATTATTGAGCAAGCTGAACTTGTATATACTCCCAGTGTTTCTGAAAATTACATGTATTTTTTATTATTGAAATTGAAAGCGGTGAAAATTCTTCTTCCCAGTTTTGAGTCATGATGAACACAAGCAATGACAGTTATCACCATCAGCCCATACATCATTCATTCATTCATGTAGATTGCCATGCCTATAGCATGACACGGGCTATTGTCGTAAGAGTGGTTCTGTAAAGGGAGAACTCCAGAGGAGTAAAAAATTGTATTATTAAAAGGGAATGTTAGCCTAGTTTTTGAAAGGGAGAAGTTAGTTAGATTAAAAGGGTTAGGAACAGGAAAAAGGATGAAGGATGAGGGGTAAGGATGATGAATGAGGGATGGGAATGACAAGACGTGAAAGGGGTAGAAAGTAACCCGAAAAAGGGGACTCCTTTTTAGGTCCACGAAAGAAAGTTTTTAGTTAGAGAAAAATTATTGATAGTAGCAAGTCCCAGTAAGTGGGAGAGACTGGGAGAGGAGAGAAGAATTTTCAGTAGGAGAAAATAAGAGTAGGCTTAAGCATAGAGGCTCATTCCTGCTCTATGTTAATTTGGAAAAGGTAATCGAGGAGGTTAGAAGGATTGGGTAGGTTATGTGAGAGGGGGGAGGGGCCCAGTTCTGTACCACGCTCGGTAAGTTAGTACGAGAGAGGCCCCTCAAGGATCAGTTTATCCCTGCAACTGGAAATGTTGCAGGAATTGCTGTAAGGTGGAGGTTGAGGTTAAGGAGAGGACTCTGGCAAGGATCTGGAAGGCAATGGGTATGAGGTCTTGCAAGGTGAGGGACTCAATTTCTTGAGACAAGGTTTAGGTAGGGAATGAGGATGAGGGTTGTTGCTGATCCTTTTGAGGAGCAGTTGCAGGTAGGTGCTGGTCCTTTTGGGGAACAGTTGCAGGCCGTTGCTGGTCCTTTTTAGGACCAGTTGCAGGTGTAGACGCAGGAGCAGTAGCTAGCTGACGTTGTCTTCTCTGGCGAGGAGTTCTCTGCTCTTTAGGTAGTGTTGGAGCTGGTTTGTTTTGGTTTGAAGAGGATGTATTCTTCATAGCTGCTATCCTCTTGAGACGCTCTGGGCAGCGTTTATTCCAAGCATGGTGTGGCTTAGAACAATTGGGGCACTTGGATGTGGTTTGTCGACCTTCTTTGTGGGCCTTAATGCACACTTCTGTGCTATGTCGCTGGCTGCAGACACCGCAGATAATGGGGCCGCTGCAATCTTCTTTATGATGTCCAAAGCGTTGGCATCTGTAACATCGAAGGGGCTCAGGTGTGTATTCCTTGATGGGGAAGGTACCCCAGACTCCTAAGTCCAGTTTGGAAGGAACTGGACCTATAAAGGTGGCGATGAGACGTCGAACAGGAACGTCATCTTTGCTTGTGCAGCGAACAGCACAGTCAATGTTGCTGCACGACATTGCAATGGAGATAGGTATCGACACAGGATGCCTGGTAATGACTGCTTTCTTCCTGATGAAAGCAGGATCCAGCAGCGTTAAGGTGGGGTCTTCCTGAAGGAATCTGGCTGTCTCCACGTCCTTGGGGTAGATGATAAGGTCACCTTTCCTGTTGGGTCTTGCAGTGAGTTGCATGCCTGGCTTGGCAGCCATGGCAGCAACAGAGGCATAGGAGAGCTCATGGTTTGCCTGTGAAAGTCGAAATTTTGGCAGAGGCTTCTTTTGCTGTGTAGCTGGGATGTTCTCTTGTATGGCAGTGGCTTCTTGCAGGAGTGTCTGGAGGCAATCTGTGCAGTCGCAGTCCGTGGAGTGGGCCCCTTGTTCGGTCTCCATGGCGTTGGAGGACTCAGGCACGTGGGATGAAGGGATGACTGCAGCTGCAATTGACTGCTGTGAAGTTGAAGGGACAGGCAAGGATAAGTCTGTGCTCTCAATCCTTGGAGTCACTGATGGCGATGGTGGGGCTGATTCTGGAGCTGGTGAAAGTTTTTTAGGAGTCTTTCTTCTCTTGGGAGAGGGTGTAGTCCCTTCCCTGGGAGCTTCTGCCTTTTGAGTAAGTTTTGTGTACGTAATAATATTGGTAGATGCATCCTTACACCCCTCACATTTACATCTGACATGATGATTGTATACAGCTGGGTCGAATGTGAGGGTAGTTTCTTTGGCAATGGTGTCAAATGTGTAGGCACGTCGCCGTTGGTATGCTTCACAGTTGTCGCAGTCACAGTCCAGACTATTAAAGTAGTCCTCACAGTGTCTGGAGTCTTCACGATAAATGCTCCATCCCCGTTTTCCCAGATGAAAAACGGACATTGTGGCGAAACTCTACGGGGATTGCAGTGAAAATTTCACCCCCGAGAGGTTATCCAAGTGTTGAATGTAGGCGATGTGTCTATAGTCCAGGCGAGGAGTTGTTGTCGGCACCGAGTCTAAAACGAAACTGCCCATACATCAAGAAATGCCAAGTAATATTAGCCAGGTGCAGTATTCATTTAGCTGAAGTGAATTTACTTATTCACTATATCAGTGAATTAGGAATTGATCTCTGTCAAACTGAGTGTTCAAATTAATAAACTTAATGTGTAAACCTATATTTATAATCATTTCATACTTAAATGTGCTTTGTCATATGAACGTTCACTATTTCACTTTTGAAAGCCATCATCTTGTATTTCAATCTGGTGTAATTTAGGTTATAGGTTAATTGACAAGTAAATTCAAAGTACGTAAAGTTGGGAATTTTCTTTAAACGTTTTCTTTTTTATACACAATTCTGTTCCTGTAAGCTCCTCCAAAGTTTTCTTAAAACTGCCGTATGGTCTCTCTTAACAGAAAAACTAGTTGCATTGACCCTTTTAACACATTTTTTTCTTAACATTTTATTCTATAGAGGTTTGTGATAGGTTTGCAAATAAGGAGTTATGGGGCTAGGTCGTCATCATACATTGCCTACATTCCGCTAAAAAAATCTATTGTCCACCTCTAAGAAATATGAATCATTAGAATGTTATAGTTTCTAGGCCTGTATTTCCATATCTTCTTTACAAAAAAATCTCTAGATATGAAATGTTACTTAGAAGAATTATATACAGGATATTCAGTTCTCTCATGAAATCTATTTTAAAGTTACTTTCACATAATTAGGTATTGAAACCAGGTAAGTATTATTCGGTATTTATGAGGAATTGCATCCATAAGCATTGAAACGTTTATTATTTTTTTTTTTTTTAGAAATTATTTATGTGTTGTAAATGATACAAAGGCTTTATTGAAATAATCTCTTGGATTATCTCATGATTAATATAATAATAAAGAAACTGTAACCACGATATTGCTAAAATGTTATAATTTTTAGAATTATTTACATAATTATTTTCGTTCTTCATATTTATCACAATTCAAAGGAAGGTGATAGTTTGAAAACCTCCGGTTGTGACAATATCAGATATTATGACAAAAATAATTTTCTATGGTATAACATTGGACAATATTGTCTAACTTTGTTTACCTCTGATGGAACTATATCTACAGAGTGCGACATTAATATTTAATTCAAGATTTTATGTGCGTTACATTGCGACAACAAATGCAGGCTTTAATACCTCAAGAAGAAGAAGTAACGGTACTCTTGATTCTATGTAGAAATTGTATACATTTTTGATCGTGGTGATTTTACCACCTATAATAGAACGTGTTTACTAGTATGAGGATGAAGTACAGTCATAGTACTAGCTACCACTACATCCACAATCATGTTTAATGATAAGTTGTATAGACGGAGTAGCAATAGGTTCGCCGTGTGGGCAAACCTTTATGTTATTGTACTGTCCATATGTAGACAATTTTACTCTTCAAAAATTAAGGCCATGTAAACCAGTTTTTAGATTAACTAAATTCGAAGCATCTTAATATAAAGTTACCATAAGAAAGCGAACACGATGATACTTTGCCTTTTCTCAATATTTTGGTCTCTCGGAAACGTAATACCTTTGAAACCTCAGGATTTCGGGAAAATAATCTTTCACAGGACTACTCTCTCCCTTTTTAAGTTCGGAACCAAAAATCTACAAAATTAATTCAATAAAAACGTTGTTATATAGATGTTACCATTATTATTATTATTATTATTATTATTAGGCTACAACCCTAGTTGGAAAAGCAGAATGCTATAAGCCTAAGGCTCTAACAAGGAAAATAGTCCAGTGAGGAAAGGGAATAAGGAAACCACAAGAAAAGTAATTAACAATTAAAATAAACTGTTAAATAATTAGCAAAACAAGAGGAAGAGAAATTAGATAAGATAGTGTGCCCGAGTGTACCCTCAAGCAAGAGAACTCTAACCCAAGACAGTGGAAGACCATGGTACAAAGGCTATGGCACTACCCAAGACTAGAGAACAAGGGTTTGATTTTGGAGTGTTACTAATTGAAGTCTTATAATCATAATCATTAGGGTGGTAGCCTAAATAATAATAATATTCAAAATGACAGTCTTACTCTACGTATAAAGTTAAAGTCGTAGAAGCTACAGTATTTGCCCATTTAAGATAATTTTTCCTTTTCCTATATATTAAATACCCAAAGAATTGACTACTATTAGTGCTAGAATATTTGTCTATTCTAATACAAATAAAAGTTCATTTTTAGTAAAATTTCTCAGTCTTTCAAACCTATCGGTTGATAGATCGTAGACCAACGGCCTTTTCACCGAAGAAAATTCTATTAATTATTCGGATGCTAAATTTATAAATTGTGTCCAGATGAATCATATACTGCAGATGAATCGTAAAATATAAAGAAAATGAAGAAAAATATGATAGAAATAAGCGTGGAGGAAGAAAATGAGATATGGAGAAAATTGGGATACTGTCGGTGAAGAGACCATTTTGGGGCACAGTGTAAAATCCGGACGTCGGACGTCGGATGCCGCCCGGGAGAATAGAAAACCGCTTGTATCACCGGTAAAGGTGCCATAATACACCACTTTTTTGACACTGGTAATTTTCACTGATACTTCTGTTATTTCCTGAATAAATGTTCGAAAAATATTGATTTATTTTCATTTTATTGAGAATAATCTCAATTCCCTTGAACAAGAATTTCTGGCTGAAATTTCTAATGTGCCATCCCCTGCATTGAATCTCCAGCCTGAGAAAGTCCAAATAAAACCGATGACAATTTCCCCTGAACAATCAACCAAAGCTTCAGAATCAGTCAAACCACCTATATCAATTTTGAAAAAATCCAATAAAAAAAGTGTGCAACTCAGGTTGAGCTTAAATAGGACTAAATCAGTGAGTAGACAGTCATTTGATTCCACAGGGAAAAATGATATGCTAGGTGAAACTGGAGATATAAAATCTCCATCTATTGGTGTAAATATAGCTTCTGAAACCAATCCAGTAAATTGTAACAACTTTTTGGAACAGAAATTTTCAAAAGAATCCAGTGGCTGTGGCCATTATACTGAATTTGCATTGATGGTCCTTTTTCAACATATTTGAACCCCCCTTCAGGACCCAACTTCCACTGATTGTCTTTATACACAGGGCATTTTATTGTCTTCCATGCCTGCAATGTGTGGGAATTGTCTTTTCATGATAGACGTCCGGCTTTTATCCTAACAGGGTAAAATAGCGGGCAGTAAAATAGTGTAATGTTGACGTCCGATTGAGATTATTCTCAATAACATGAAAATAAACCAATATTTTTCGAACATTTATTCAGAAAATAACAGAAAGTATCAGTGAACATTACCAGTCACAAAAAAGAGGTGTATTTTCGAGTCTTTCCCGGTGATACAAGCGATTTTCTATTCTCCCGGACGGCATCCGACGTCCGGATTTTACACTGTGCCTTAAACTTAAGGTTGGTAATGGGTTAGGACTTGGTGAATGTGATTGTACAAAAGGCAATAAGACCAAGTGAAGAAGCTTCTATACCACTTAATAACATAAAACAAAGGACGGAAATCTGTGGAAGTCTGACTGTGAAGCAAATGACAGGTGGTCCTATAGACGAGAAGGATTTTTTTTTCTTTTTCATATAAAACTTGAACCAGAAATCATGTTATTTGCTTGGAAGGAAAATTGGTGGGGCACAATTCAAGTTCATAAAAGGGAGAACTCGTAACCTATATAGAGAATAGGGATATCACCAAACAGTCTAATATTACCCCTAAGTGAAAGATATTGGCAAGTTTCAGTATAGAAAACTGATAATCAATATGTTCGCTTATTCTAGTTTATTGAAATAAAGGGTATGAAAAGACACTTCAAGACATTAGAGAGAGAGAGAGAGAGAGAGAGAGAGAGAGAGAGAGAGAGAGAGAGAGAGAGAGAGAGAGAGAGAGAGAGAGAGAGAATTGCCATTGACTTTCGGTTGTATCTACGACCTGTTAAGAACACAAGACTGGCGACACAGGCAACTTATTTCATACCTCATTTCTCTACAAATTTACGTAACTTATTTCAACACCACAAGAGAGTAAATATTAACCTCATTCTACGAAACGAGAATGATGACAAAGTTCATATTACACTTTATTTGAATTACAAAAGTTTAAAATACGCAATTTTCTTTTCAGCGTGAACACTTGCAAAGCAAATCCGTAAAAATTTGGAGCCATTCATAAATCAAGATCTTGAAAAGCGACTTCACAGCTTGCACCAGATGACTATGGTTCGTCTCAAGTCTTAAAGATTAAAGCACCATTAAGACTTCATCTTAACCAACAGATTTTTAACGAATACAAAAACATTGTTGACCTCAAGTTTTTATAGTTTCCTTTGACAAATGATCTTATAAAATTAGATAAGTCAACATACTCCCCAGCCAGGTAACATACACAAATCTCTCACTCGAATCCTATGGGGGATTTGCCACAAAATTCTGGGTTATTTATTACAAAATCCTGGCGATTTA
The DNA here is from genome assembly GCF_036898095.1 of Palaemon carinicauda. Classification (NCBI taxonomy): domain Eukaryota; kingdom Metazoa; phylum Arthropoda; class Malacostraca; order Decapoda; family Palaemonidae; genus Palaemon; species Palaemon carinicauda. The sequence goes on from NC_090728.1 coordinate 84,187,369, forward strand.
CCACAAAATCATGAAGGATTTATCCCCAAATCCCGTGGGTGGATTGACCCCCAAAAGCCTGTGGGAAGATTTGCACAAAATTTCTTGGGAATATATCCCTAAATCTGGTAGGAGTTAACCACAAATCCTGGGGGGATTTAACCATATTCTGTGAGAATTTAAGTCTGAATCTTTAGGATTTAAATCCGAATCCTTGGGGGAGGGGATTTAACGATTCCTGGGAGACTTAACCCCGAATCATACCCAAACGAATATGAATACTAATACGAATACGAATACGAAAACTCAAACGAATATGAATACTAATACGAATACGAATACGAAAACTCAAACGAATACGAATACGAAAACTCAAACTCAAACGAATACGAATTGCGAACACTCAAACGAATATGAATACTCAAACGAAACGAATACGAATACTCAAACTCAAACTTAAACGAATACGAATACGAATACTCAAACTCAAACGAATACGAATACTCAAACAAATACGAATACTCAAACGAATACAAATACGAATACGTATACGAATACGAATACTCAAACTCAAACGAATACAAATACGAATACGAATACTCAAACTCAAACGAATACAAATACGAATACGAATACTCAAACTCAAACGAATACGAATACGAATACTCAAACTCAAACGAATACGAAAACAAAAAACTCAAACGAATACGAATACTCAAACTCAAACAAACAAATACGAATACTCAAACTCAAACGAATACGAATATTCAAACTCAAATTCAAACGAATATGAATACGAAAACTCAAACGAATACGAATACTCAAATGAATATGAATACTCAAACTCAAACGAATACGAATACTCAAACGAATATGAATACTCAAACTCAAACTTAAATGAATACGAATACAAATACTCAAACTCAACCGAATACGAACACTCAAACTCAAACTAATATGAATACGAATACTCAAACTCAAACGATACAAATACGAATACGAAAACTCAAACGAATACGAATGCGAATACTCAAACTCAAACGAATACGAATACGAATACTCAAACTCAAACAAATACGAATACGAATACTCAAACTCAAATTCAAACTCAAACGAATACGAATACGAATGCTCAAACTGATACAAATACTCAAACTCAAACGAATACAAATACTCAAACTCAAACTCAAACTCAAATGAATACTCAAACTCAAACGAATACGAATACAAATACTCAACCTCAAACTCAAAATCAAACGAATATGAATACTCAAACTCAAACTCAAACGAATATGAATACTCAAACTCAAACTCAAACAAATACGAATACGAATACTCAAACTCAAACGAATACAAATACGAATACGAAGACGAAAACTCAAACAAATACAGTACAAATACGAATAAGAATACGAATACGAATACGAATACGAAAACTCAAACTCAAATGAATACGAATGCTCAAACGAATATGAATACTCAAACTCAAACTCAAACACAAACTCAAACTCAAACGAATACCAATACTCAAACTCAAACGAATACGAATACTCAAACACCAATACACAAACTCAAACAAAACAAATACTCAAACTCAAACTCAAACGAATATGAATACAAATACTCAAACTCAAACTCAAACTCAAACGAATATGAATACTCAAACTCAAACTCAAACTAAAACGAATATGAATACAAATACAAATACTCAAACTCAAACGAATACGAATACTCAAACGAAAATGAATACTCAAACGAAAACGAATACTCAAACTCAAACGAATACGAATACTCAAACGAAAATGAATACTCAAACGAAAACGAATATTCAAACTCAAACTCAAACTCAAAACGAATACATATACTCAAACGAATATGAATACGAATACGAACACGAATACTCAAACTCAAACGAATATAAACACAAATACTCAAACTCAAACGAATATAAACACGAATACTCAAACTCAAACGAATATGAATACTCAAACGAATACGAATACTCAAACTCAAAGGAATACGAATACTCAAACTCAAACGAATACTCAAACTCAAAACGAATACTAATACTCAAACAAATACTCAAACTCAAAACGAATACGAATACTCAAACGAATATGAATATGTATATGAATACGAATACTCAAACGAATATAAATATAAATACTCAAACGAATACGAATACTCAAGCTCAAACGAATACAAATACGAATACTCAAACTCAAATGAATACGAATACTCAAACTCAAACTAGTACGAAAACTCAAATTCAAACTCAAACTAATAATAATAATAATAATAATATTATTATTATTATTATTATAAGAGCACTGTTTAATAATGACTTGAATTATATCAATACACTTAAAATGTAATTTTCATTGAAAACTCTGTTAAAAATTAATATTTCTCAGCCGTATTTTAGTAAATTACAGTCGAGTGTAATTTCACCTTACTTTGTAATTATCTTTCACGGGTTGCTGACTGTAATATCACTCCTTTACGTCTATATATCCGTTTTTAAAAGGATAAATATCTGGCAACATTTATTCCAGGATTTTTTTTGCTTTTCTCTACGGCAGATTTTAACCAATTTAAATTACTCTTAAAAAATGCCATCAGTATTAATTTCAATTATATTAATATAATTTTAATTACATCAGGACTAATTTATATGTTTAATAACCAGAACAAATAAGTAAAAAAAAAATACACCAGTAATGTATAAATTAAATACATAAGAAATGGACATATCAGTTCGCTGTATTTATAAATTAAGTCCTATTAATTATTATAATTAGCATGAAAAGATTTTACAATTGAAAAATGCAAAACAAACTAAATAACTTCAACTCTGACCAACATTATTCATGGATAAAAAAAGTCTAAATTTCGTTGTCCACTTGGTCCAACCATCAACTCTCTCACCTGTCAGTCACACCTTAATGACAGGTAGTTACTCATCCCTCAACTACCGGTGATATATATGAAGCTAATTAAATGTATATATTATCGTGTTTATGACCTCATAAAATAGGTTACGATGTTTCAATGACTTTACACAGACATATAATCGAAGCAATCCTTTCTGAGAAACCTTAACGTGGTGAAAGGGTTTGCGTATCGCCATGAGCAGCAAAGGTGTACTAGTCAGGGGCACCTATACTAGGTTAGTTTGCTCTGAGCGAAGACAAAAATCTCCTACCATTAATGAGCACTGGCCAGCATGATGATGAAAAATGGCCAAACCCCAGACATGGATAAAAATATGTCTGACGCCTTTGTCCTGCACTGGACTAGAAAAAGCTACTATATATATATATATATATATATATATATATATATATATATATATATATATATATATATATATATATATATATATATATATATATATATATATATATATATATATATATATATATATATATAAACAAATGCGGCCATTTTAGTCCACAACCGGACAAAGGCTTCAGACATGTCTTTAATTATGTCTGGTGTCTGGCCAATTTTTCATCATATTTCTTACATTTTAATCAAACCAACGTCTTATAATAAAAAATAAAATGTCTATTCTATAGATTTCATAACTGTAAAATCCTACCAATTAATATACATATAAATTCAAAATCAATTTCTAAATCTACCACTCAACTGACCTTTGATCTTCACTCCTTCAGGTCTCGTAGGGAAATGCTCTGAAAACCCTTGTATATTCCCTCAGCCAATCAGAGGCCTCCAACAGAACCCCTTTGTAAGCCAGTCTCTCATTGGCTTAAACTTTCGTTCTTTGGCTAAGATGCTTAGAAGCTGTCCTCCTATTGGCTGGGGGTCTTTCAGTCAATTTTGATTTCAGAAGGTATTTTCGAAATAAAATTATTTTCATGGCCAGCGACATATTCAGTAATGGAATTGACAGAAATGGAAGCTAAATTTAAGAAAATTAATATGCCAAACTTGAAATTGGATAAAGGCAAAATTTAAAATCATAATAAATCGTAGAATTGAAAAACTGAAAGACCTTTGCAAAGAAGGTGGTTGGCTCTTCCAAAGACAGCTGCTGTATTTTGCATACAGAAAGTCATTGACTGTAATCAATCTATGTAATAACTTGAGCCTTTTTGAGCCAACAAATTTAAAAGATGTAACAGAATTAATATGTTTTATAGTAGTTTTGCTGGTCATGACGATACACAAACTATTTCACAACGTTAAGGGATCTTCCCTCAAAAAGTATATATATATATATATATATATATATATATATATATATATATATATATATATATATATATATATATATATATATATATATATATATATATATATATATATATATATATATATATATATATATATATATATATATATGTGTGTGTGTGTGTGTGTGTGTGTGTGTGTGTTGAATGAAATTTTATCAAACCTTATTAAAAATGAAATTAGGGGCCAAACCACAATAACATATATACCTCTATAAAAATCCTAAAATAATGGGTAAAGGAAAACTTAAGTCTAAGTCTCTCTCTCTCTCTCTCTCTCTCTCTCTTACACACACACACACACACACACACACACATGAAGTAAGCCGTGTCTTCCGTTATTATTCACAGAACAAAGGTTAGAAGCCAACAGGATCGAAAGACATCTATGAATGAATTTAAACTAAAGGGACACAAGGAACAGAAGAAGATGGAAATCGGCGCTTAGATGCAACTCTGGCAAAGTCTACAATTGCAATACGACGCTGAGAGAGAGAGAGAGAGAGAGAGAGAGAGAGAGAGAGAGAGAGAGAGAGAGAGAGAGAATAAACTGGAAGAGGAAAGGATGTGCGAATAGAAATGTAGAAGGATAATATGTGGGGAAGCTTGAGGCACTGCATAGATCTCCTATGACTGCGTACAGTACTCCGTGCAAGGAAAACTAATGATTAAGATGAGAAAATTTTTTTTTTTTAGCAAACAAAACGCAAATAAACTCCGTCACACTTATTATTATTATTATTATTATTATTATTATTATTATTATTATTATTATTATTATAGCATTCTGGTTTTCCAACTATTGTTGTAGCTTAGCAAGTAATAATAATAATAATAATAATAATAATAATAATAATAATAATAATAATAATAATAATAATAATCAATGCATTTGGTGTTTAGCTTTACAATTAATATCTTCTGTTAAAACATCAGAGTCACTTACTACATGAAATTTTATCTATATAAAATAAAATTCAAGGCAAAATGCAGCTGAACTTTATAGTGGAAAATGTAAGGCTTATTATTATTATTATTATTATTATTATTATTATTATTATTATTATTATTATTATTATTATTATTATATCCAATTAACCCAGAGCCATGAAACCTATTGCCCAGAGAAGGGGAGCAAGATAAAGATTCATTGTTTAAAGATGATCAGCAATAGCTATAGCTTATGTTTTTCCTTCCCCTGAACTGAATGTAGTAATTATTGAAGAACATTGAAATCATAAGACAAAAACCTAAAATAGATGTGCAACAAATCTAAAATATCTACGAGTCTATGTATTTTCTTTTAGTCGAATCAAACGCTGAACTGCCAGACTATTCCTTTGAACACAAAACAAATCAGTTGCAAAATCTGGCCGCAAACTTATATCTTATCTAAACTGAAAGATTCATTTTTACAAAAGGTGTCAAAGAGAATCGTGAAATAACCCTAATATGGTATCTATCAATCTTGGCATTGGTGTGTTTTAGGTTTGGTTTCGGTTTGGTTTGGTTTGGTTTTGCTTTGGTTTTAGTTTGGTTTTAGTTCTGGTTTGTTTTAGGTTTGGTTTAGGTATAGAGTCCTTTCAATGACGTCACTGGGAATCGCCGGCGGCCATGCTGGAGGACATACAAAGCGAAAACATCGCGGCTGCTACAGCGAATATGGACAATGAGAGCGACTTTGTCAAACAATTGTCGGGTGATGATAAGCGTTTTTACAAGCAGAAACTCGATCTAATTGATGGCCTAGATCCATACCAAATGCAGAATTCATTCAGTCAAAATATTGAGGATTTTCCCAGTATTTCATACATTGATATGGTGAACTACTTGGTACTGTCGGCCAACCCAGTGTACACTAACGAGCAGATGAATGCCTAACCATTGTGTTTGTATTTGGTTACAAATGCTATAATTTCTTTTATACATATAAACATATGATGGACAAACACTATTGTAATGTTCTTGGATGATTGTTTTGCCTCCTTGCAATTAAATACACAAGTTTAATTATTTTTTCGATGTTTCATATATAAGCAAAGACCCATTCGGGTTAAACCAGCTTTCAAATATTATTATTATTATTATTATTTATAATCAATGTTTATTCATCACATAGGCCTATATGTCTGCACAATTTAATACACAAATTAAAATAGATATAAATATACACTTAATTATATATAGGCATGAGCACCTTGATGAAATAGAGACCTAGGTAAGTAGCCTTTGTTAATATAGCCAATATGGGCGCTTTTTATTTTTGTTTTGAAAATCTGAGATGCCCTTTTGATGTTTAAGAATTGAGATGCCCCATCCCCCCACACACTACACACTGAACTGACGATGATATTTGTGAAGTCACCCATGCGATCGGATATAGCATGTTTACCCAGGAATAATGATACTTTTAGGGCCTAGCCGAGACTGACCTGATATGAAATGATCAGAACAGATACGTACGTAGGGTAATAGAGGATTCACGTAGATCAGCCCGTGATATTTTGGTCAACCACTAGTCACATCTGCGCTTGGATAATTCTTCTATATCTTTGTCCTGATTCTGAATAACTGCCGGTATGCGGTAGAAGCCCTTGTCATCTCTTTGTCCTCTATTCCCACAGCCAACAGTAGCGCAAAAACTGGGCATTGTGTGAATGTGAATGTGATGAGATGGCTAACTATTCAACAGTTCAATCACAGCTATTCACTGAACGCGTCTTTGTTTGTCCTCCAAGATGGCGGACCGGAAGTTTGATGACGTATAATGAAAGGACTCTATTGGTTTTGTTTTGGTTTTGGTTTATTTTGTCTTGGTTTGTTTTGTTTCAGTTAGGTTGGTTTGGTTTTAGTTTGGATTAGTTTTAGTTTGGTTTAGTTTAAGTTCTGACTGGGTTTTGGTTTTAGTTTGGATTGGTTTTAGTTTAGGGTTTGGTTTAGTTATGGTTGAGTTTTTGGTTTGGTTTGGTATTCATTTTTTTTGTTTTGGCTGTGGTTTTGGTTTGGTTTGGATTGTTTTTTTTTTATTTAGTATTGATTTGGTTTTGATTTCTATTTGGTTTTGGGTTTGGTCTGGTTTGGTTTGATTTATTTATTTTTTTTGGTTTGATTTGGGTTTGGTTATAGTGTTCGGTTGGTCTTGTATGGTTTGATTTGGTTTGGTTCCGTGTGGGTTTTTTGTTTGGTTTGATTCTGTTTTATATTGGTTTGGTTAGGTTTCGTATTGATTCGGTTTAGTTTGGTTTATTTTATGCTGGTTGGTTGGTTGATTGCTTGGTTTTTGTTTAATTTTGTTTGGTTTGGTTTTATTTTGTTAGCATTGTTGGTTTGGTTTGGTTTGTTTTGCTGGTTTGGTTGGTTTTGTGTGTGTTTGTATCTTTGTTAGAGAGAGAGAGAGAGAGAGAGAGAGAGAGAGAGAGAGAGATCCAAGGGTGACACTCAGTACATACTTGCCAATGATTCATATTTTTTTATTAGAAATTTCCAACCCTTAACCCCCAAGGGGTTATTTTTTCCCCAGCACATTTTGCAGTATATTTTTTTTAGATTGCTCTAACAGCCTTAATTTTTGTCATAGAGAGGTCAAGTTGGTCTCATTCTCTTGGAAAATGCCTGAATTTTCTCAAAAAATTATCAAAAGTATGAAAAAAAAATTTTATAGCATTTTTTTTTTTTGCGAGGACGTACTGGTACGGATGTGGGTAAAGGGATGAGTTTTGTGAAACGTACCAGTACTTCCTTTGGGGGTAAAAGGGTTAAGATACTTCCAGTAACCTCGACAGAGAGAGAGAGAGAGAGAGAGAGAGAGAGAGAGAGAGAGAGAGACCATACCTATCTAGAAGAGGGTCCAGTCATTTAACGAGATTAGGAACCAAAAACTTAAGTCAGCCACCATTATCACATTTTATATCTCATAAGCGCTCACACGAACCATGCAAAATACTCGTGAAGTTATCGTAAAATGAAAAACCAAGTGATGGCCATATTGGATTTTGCCAGTATGGCGGCCATATTGGATTTTGCCAATATGGCGGCCATATTGGATTTTGCCAATATGGCGGCCATATTGGATTTTGCCAATATGGCAGCCATATTGGATTTTGCCAATATGGCGGCGCCAGTGATCATCGGCTGTGGCGGCCTCAGCAAATGAGTTCAGTATGGCCTAACCTACTGAACAGCTGTGCCAAATTTCATGCTTATAGATAAATTTGCACAATGTCACCCTCATATTTCCCTATGCCCCTGGACTATAAGGAAATAGCCTAAACAAACGATATAAGAAACAATAAACAATTAAGATAAAATATTTAAAAAACAGGAACAAGATCAGAACATATATTTCATACAAAAACTTTAAAAAAAGAGACTTATGTCAGGCTTTTCAACATGATAACATTTGCTACAAGTTTGAACCTTTGAAGTTCTACTGATTCAACTACCCGATTAGGAAGATCATTCCACATCTTGGTCAGAGCTGGAATAAAACTTCTAAAGTACTGCGTAGTATTGAGCCTCATGATGGAGAAGGCCTGGCTATTAGAATTAACTGTCTGCCTAGTATTACGAACAGGATAGAATTGTCCAGGGAGATCTGAATGTAAAGGATGGTCAGAGTTATGAAAAATCTTATGCAAAATGCATAATGAACTAATTGAACGATGGTGCCAAATATTAATATCTAGATGAATAAGAAATTTAATAGACTGTAAGTTTCTGTCCAACAAATTAAGATGAGAATCAGCAGCTGAAGACCAGACAGGAGAACAATAATATTTGTTTATCAAAATTAAAACTTTTTAATTTTTTTAATGGAGTTCATATGTCAGGCTATCAATGTAGGTGTTTTATTCTATATATATATATATATATATATATATATATATATATATATATATATATATATATATATATATATATATAAACAAAGGAAATGTTCGGTCCCACACGGTCATCAGTGGGCAGCCTGAAGGACGCGGATGGGGCCACGACCATCACTGACAGCGAGGGCATCCTGGCCAGGTGGAGGTCTCACTTTGAGAACCTCCTCAATGACCAAGCAGACACCCCAGACGATCTCCTGCGAATGACCCCGCAGCATCCCGTCCGTCACTGGATGGCACTACCACCCTCCATCCATGACTTCAACAAGGTCCTGCAGCGCATGAAGCCCAGCAAAGCCCCAAGGCCAGACAACATCCTGTTGGAGCTCCTCACTCACGGTGGCCCCGGCTTGAGGAACCGTTTGATGCTCCTTATACTGAAAATATGGGAGACCAAGACCCCCCCCCCCCCAGTGAGTTCCGCGATGCAAACATCTTTACCATCTTCAAGAAGGGAGACAGGGAGAACTGTAACAACTACCAGGGAATATCACTACTAAGCATCGCGAGTAAGATTTTCGCTCGGATTCTCCTTGACCGCCTCCTTATTCTGTCAGAAGACGTCCTGCCAGAGTCCCAGTGTGGCTTTCGACCTTCCCGCGGGGCCATAGACATGATCTTCTGTGCGCGACAACTACAAGAGAAGAGCCTCGAATAACAACAGCCCATAATGTTCATCTTCTGGGATTTGAAAAAGGCCTTCGACAAAGTACCTCGACCTGCCATGTGGGCTGTCCTCAAAAGATATGGCTGCCCACCTGATTTTGTCAAGCTGGTGCGTGCCCTCCATGACGGAATGGTTGGGAGAGTCTGCCACCAGAACTCTCTTTCAGACCCATTCCCCATCAACGGCGGCCCGAAGGAGGGTTGTGTTCTGGCCCCAACGTGTTTCTCGCTATACACCGCAGCAATGCTCAACGAGATTCCGCCAGACACACCCTCAGTCGACCTACGTTTCCGCATGGATGGAGGCGCTTTCAACCTCGCTAGACTCCGCGCCTGAACCAAGACCACCTTGTGTGCAGTGCGAGAACTGCAGTATGCTGACGACAATGCCACCCCAGGTCAGACGGCAGAGGACCTGCAGTCGTTAGCTGATGCATACAACTCTGCCTACGAACGTTTTGGGATGCAAGTCAACACAGACAAAACCAAGACCCTCGTCCAACATCCACCAGGACTGATGCTCCCCAACTCAAATACCACAGTGAATGACCAACCGTTAGAACAGGTGGACCAGTTTTCCTACCTAGGGAGCATCCTAACATCAGCTCCCACAAGCGCAAAAAGGACGTGGAGAACAGGATCAGGGCAGCCCACTCCGCCTTTGGCCGACTCAACTGCCGCGTATTTAACAACCACGCACTGACAATGACCACCAAAATAATGGTGTTCAAGGCAGTAGTCATCTCCACGCTCCTGTATGCATGTGAAACATGGACGCTATATAAAAACGATCTTAAAAACCTAGAACGCTTCCAACAAATGAAACTGAGGCAGATCTTGAAAATCCCCTGGGAGAGCCACACCACCAACATTGAAGTCTTAGAACGTGCCTCGCTGACCAGCGTGGAGGCCACCATCATCCACCACCGCCTCCGCTGGATAGGACACGTGCATAGGATGGATCCATCTAGGCTCCCAAAGAAAATATTCTACGGAGAACTGACCCAGGGCACCAGACCACGAGGAGCCCCGAAAATGCGCTATAAAGATCAACTAAAGCGCACCCTGGCTCTAACTGACATCGATCCTTCCTCATGGGAAGAAACAGCCAGGGACAGGAAAACCTGGAGGAGTAGAGTACACAATGGCACCGTGGACTTCGAGGAGAGGAGGAGACAAAATGAGGAGGCTAGGAGAAGGAGAGAGCAATTAGAACAGCCCCGCCCACCACCTACCCTCCCTTGTGAATACTGTCCGCGACTCTTCCACCACAGACTAGGACTTAACAGCCACATCAGATATAAGCACCCACCCCACAGATAGGAGGCTGATGGCTAACGACAGAACCCAATACTCGGACACGAGTGGACGCCGACGACATATATATATATATATATATATATATATATATGTATATATATATATATATATATATATATATATATATATATATATATATATATATATATATATATATATATATATATATATATATATATTGTTCCCAGGTCTGGGCATTAACAAACTATATGATATTGGAATGGATCCCGAAGTCTGGGAATTATAATATATATTATACTAAAGCTCGTGACTGGGAACCAAAGAGCAATATATAAAACATATGAAATAGCCCTAAATCATAGAATTCCACTTGATTAATTTCAACTAAATGATTGAATCAATTAACAGAACAAAAGACTCTTTCGAAACATTTAAGAAAGAAAGAAAACTGAAATTGACAAAAAAATTTCGGTTTTGAAATCTACCATAGAAATATTCTATAGAAAAATGATGCTACTAATAATGTTCAAAATTAAAATTGTGAAATGATATTGGACAACACTCAAAGGGCACTGATCAGTAGGTCTAACTAGGCTTCAATGGGTTTAATTTATTAGTTCACAATATCTCGTATATGTATATAGGCCTATGCATTACTTTCATTTTTATGGCAATTTAGATGCCACTCCTACTCAGAGTCACTTTCATCTTTATATATAGAAATCAGTATTTTTCGGGAATTCCTATGAATGGTGAAGGTTATTCCATTAATAATTTGTTATCAAAATAAAGATTCTTCAAAGTCCCCATCATGAACACAAATCCCCCGAATGGGAATTGAAATCCCCATATATGACTGCATTATCATCATTCGCACAACGAGAAGCCAGAGGGAGATTTTACAATGTGGGACTTATCAATATTGAATATTTCATGGGAATTAATCCCAAAAATAATATGTAACAATAGTTAATATTGGTAAACTAATGTATTTTTTCTTTCGTATAATAGTGATAACAAATCTGTACCTGTCGAAAAATATCCCAAACATTTATGTAAAAAATGCCTGATAATTCATCTTATTGTATATATTTTCCTTTTTTCTCTATATAAACTTGTTTTGTTTAAAGATATTATAAGCATTTTATGAACTACCTCATTCATTTCACTGGGATATTGAAAACAAAGTTCAGTTGCCTTATTTGTGCATAAGCGAATAAACTCTAAGGGATCTCCACGTACATTTTCTAAAATTTCACATTTCGAAAAAATGGTGTTGCAACAACGTGAGGTCAATTTCGAAAACGGGGTTGGGTCCACAATATATAAGTCTTAAAATGCAAAAACATTTGGAGGTTTTTAACTATTGAATTAGGTTAGAAAGAAAAAAAACTTATAAAAGTAAAGATAAAATTATATAAAATTGTCATTATAAATACAGATGTTTTTTATTTTTATATAACCAGAGGCATCTATATATATATATATATATATATATATATATATATATATATATATATATATATATATATATATATATATATATATATTTATATATTGGCAAATCTTCTGAATAGGTATGTTGAAGGTAAGTCTCTGTTCCTTAGTTTCCAATTTGGCTTTTACAATCTCCAATGCTTTCTATTGTGGACCTTCTTCTGTATATTTTTTGACTGTGTTTAGCCTGGTTTTCAACCTCCTGATTTCTTGGTAGTAGTACCAGGAGTCCTTGTATGTATGGTTACTTCTTGCTGCCTTTAGGGACATAGTTCTGTTGGCTGCATTGTGAAAAGCATCAACTAGATCTTTTTCTAGCTGATCTATGTCCTCTGGAGGAACGTAGCTGACTGCCCATTCCTCTATGGCTAGTAGTGGAAAGCAGACCCAGTCTGCTAGGTCCTGATTCCATCTTGGTGGAGGTGGTGGAATAGGAGGTAGTTGTTGTGTTCCGCGCTATCTTGGAATCTGCGCCGATTCCGAATCAGGTTGCGCGATGTTAGAATTCTCACTTTGTGCGGCAAAGTTGGAATGCAGTGTTGGGTTCCGGCGGGTGTTGACGCCTATATAAAGCACAAGCAGACGACATTAACGTCAAGTGCTAACAAGTGTTCAATTGCCAGTTAAATACTTATTATTATGTAGTCTAGGAATAACTAATAACTGAGTAATTTGCCAAACTTTCTAAATCCTTCTTTGATTTGACTTGGTGACAATTTAAACCCTGAAAGAAGTAAAACTAGAATAGATTATTCACTGGCAAAATCAAACATGGATCTACACCGTGAACATATGACTGCTGATTGCATAGCCTATCCTTTCTTGTTTAATATTCATTTGTAATTTATGACAATTGATAGTGTGTTAAAGGTGCTTTGAATCATTATAAAATTAACATACACACTGTTTAAAAAATATCAAATGCATAAAAAAATGATATTAGTTAATTAACTACAATATCCTCCCCATTGTTTGTGAATTAGAGGCTGACATTCAACAATTCTAAGTGGCCTAAACACAGTGACAGATAGGGGTGGCAATTCCATACTACAATAATTAACACGCCTTGGAAACAAATTAAACACACACATAATGACCTGACTTTACATAATGGCCTGATCACTGCATATACGACGAGGAGATCACCCCATAGAGCCTAATACTGTTAACACACCTATTGCCATATAAGTAAACGAGTCAGTCGGCGTATTTATGTGAATCTGTTTCACTCCACAGCAACCAAAATACGATTCCAACTTGGTCGCGCGATATGGGAATCTTCACATTGCGCAGCGCCAAATGAGAATATTCCAACACGGTGCAGATTCTGAAATGGGTCGCAACACATCTATCTTGAAGGTACACTCGGATACAACATTCTATCATATTTCTCTGACTCTTATTTAGGATTTTATATTTTGTATATGAAAGATCTACTTTAATGGTGTTACTGTTTTTAAAATATGTTATTTTAATCGTTTATTATTTCTTCTCTCGATAATGGTAGATTGAGATCCTCTCTCAATTGAAGAGAGACTAAGACCAGTTTTGATATGAAATTATTATTACTTTTATTATATAATAATAACTACTGATGAATATTTCCAGTTGCATAAACTTTTCCCTTAAAATACAAAGTAGTGTCGTTTGAAAGGATATAGAAGGATAATTGCAGATTTTCATATCTATACGATGAAAAAAAAAATGACCGCGAGTATCTTAATCTACCATTATTGAGAGAAGTAGTAGTCTGAAGCTAGAAACATTAATTTTGATAGATATATATAAAAAATATATATGAAATACTACATATATAATGCTTTTAAAATTAAATTTATGCAAAAAATCGGAATAGATTATATTTTTGTTTCCTTCTCTGTTAGTTGTAAATATCGTTCTGAGTAGTACTAAACTTTCCGAAATAATCGTTTTCCTACGGGCCAACAGAGGGAAAGGCCCGTGCGAACAACAATTGTTGGCTTTAATATATAATAGCCAACATATTGGATTTCAAAATGGCCGCCACTTGAATTCTACATGTGCGATTACCTCTGGGTCAAATATTTTTACAGTACATGACAATATCCATATTTCAAAATGACATACTTTATTACAGTACGCCACTTAATTCATGAGAGATGAATATTCATCATGTATTTTTGACAAGACATTTTACTCTAAGTGTGTAAAGTAAAAATTGTTTGAGTTATTGATTAGATTCTGTGTTGTTCTAGGTTTAAAGAAATACTAGTACCATGGAAGGAGTCTTTTGATGTTGTTACACTGGGGTTGTGGCCTACGTTGTCTACAGCGGCAGTTGTAAACACTTCACCACACAACTTTGGAGGGCAGACCACTTGTTCTCCGTGAAACTGTTTGCAGACACGGTTGCCCATCTGTGCTGAGAGCTGGAGCACTCTGTCATTCGAGATGCTTAAGCCAAGGTGTGAAAGTCTGTCGACTAATTCTTTCTTGCGTGTATGAGCATGCAACATCATCCCTACGTATGTTGGAAGTAGGGTCTCTTGTGCAACACTGTGCCTGACACAGGTGGACGATGTGGTGCCACGAGTTCGTTTGTGTTTGACGCTGTTGAACTTCAGTATCTGGGCTGTGGTAATTGCTGCAGGGTTAGTGTCTTCCGTTTGGTCCTTGATGCTGGGTCCCTCGAGAATCATGCTGACTGGTGCAAACAGCAACGGTGGCACAGATTCTTCTTGACATCCTTCAGGGAATCCTGTGAAGGGCTTGGCTTCTCCAAACATATGGTGGCGAACAATGTGTGCAGCACGTGCAAGATGGACTGCATCACTATCACTGTCCAGTTCGCAGGCTTTGTCAAGAGCAGCACCGAGATCTTCTCCAAATGCCATCAATATGTCTCTCCCCTTGGTGTGTGCTTGCATGTCAGGAAACTGAGATAGCAGTCTCTGTTTCAGTCGTGTGGAGTGGACTCCCGTATCAAGCTGCACTCCGAGCTGTTCCATTCTCAGCTGATATAGGTGGACAAGATCGCCCAATCTAAATACTACTACTGTCTCCTCATCTTGTCTTGTTTCTTCAATGTAGAGGACAAGTTCAGCAAAGGCTACTGACGACATTGCTCTCTCTTGGTGTGAGTCCTGTGGTCCTGTTGATTGGACCGATCTTGCGCCGTTGTAAAGTCCTATCAAGCACTGCAGGTGATACTGGGCGTCCAACGCAACCATGTCCCCACCACTGAGACCTCCAAGCAGTTCTGTATCACCAAGAAGGTTTGCACAGGCACGGACCCGTCTGTCAATTTTGAATGTTGCAGCTGTTAGAATATTAAACTTTTATTTATGATGCATTGGTAATGTAGATTATACACTTAGGTGCAATCATTTGTTTTTACCCATAATTCTTGGCATGATGTACGTGACATGACGCCGCTTTCTTTTGTCCGTGTAGTATAACCGGCAAGTTCATGGCCGAAGGAACTGTGTACTGCTGCCTCCCACATTCTCCATTAAAGTGACTCTTTTAGTGATAATCTTTTATTATAACCCACCATCATGTCCTTCGACCTCACAGAAACTGACACTCTCCTGATGTTTGGGGGTGAGAATGAGCTCCCCTTTTCAGTTTGGCCAAGTTGAGAAATTTGATTAGGAGTTGGCAGAAGCGAGGGCGGGAACTGCGGCATAGGAAGGTTTTCCTTCAGTGGGCTGGACCTTGAACTTGGGCAAAGGTGCAGTGACTGGCAGAGAGCTTGGGCTTTTGTAGACCCAGTCTTCTTCTTCTTGCATGGAGGTGGGAGGACAGCATCTCCAAACCAGCCCTCCTGCATGTAAAAACTTTCTTCTCTGCTGATTTTATCTATAATATCTGGATTCCTCCTTGGGAAAATTCTGCTCTTGTAGAGGGGCGGGTCCCTTCTCCTATGAGTCACATTCAGGAAGAGTGCTTCATGGAATAGAGTGCAATCATCACACCAACAATAGATTTGATAATGGCAGACTTTCAAGTCCACCTCAATATTCAATTTAATTATGAAATGACCCCATACATAATCTCTTGAATAAGAGTATCTGTGACATGGAATGCACCTTTCCTTGGAATCTGGTGGGCAGAAGCCCTGGCAGGGGAGGTCACTGGATTTGTAGATGGTATTGCAGATGAATGTCAGGCTGTAAGAGCTCATGGTAGGCAAGGCAAGGGAGCCTGGTGTCCCCTGTGCCAGGTAAGCCAATTCTTGGGCAAGCTGAGACGTCCTTCCTCTTTGAGAGCTGAGCTACGACTGATTTCACTTAATCACACAACTACAGTATATGATTATACTGAGCATATTATAATATTATGTTGTTGAGTCAATCCTTCCATACAAACAAAACAACTGTTTGGTTGTTATTGTGCCGTAACCAGAGAAAAGGATCCAATGTAGTACTGTCTGGCCAGTCAAACAGTGGCGTAGCTAGAAGTTTTTCAGTGGGTGGGCACCTAGTGGGCACAGCTGAATATGAGAGGGCGCTAGGCTATCGGAGCGTGTCTATACATGCCAATTTCAGAAGCATTCTGAAGCCATATGAGAAGAGTATCAGGAAACATTCTGAGATCAGTGGTGGATATTTAGGCATTATACAGGTATCTGTCATTCTGTTATATTGTCTCAAATAGAATAGAGATGCATAGAAATCTTCATCATCATTATCATCATCATCATCAACATCCCCTCCTACGCCTAATGACGCAAAGGCCCTCAGTTAGATTCCGCCAGTCATCGCTATTTTAAGCTTTTAGTTCAATACTTCTCCATTCATCGTCTCCCAGGTCACGTTTCATAATCTTCAACTCTTCTAGTGCTTAGTGGAGCCCAGTTGAAAGTTTGATGAACTCATCTTTCTTAGGGAGTATGAAGAGCATGTCCAACCAATCTCCATCTACCCCTCATCATGATCTCATCCACATATGGCACTCGATTAATCTATCTTATAGTTTCATTTCTAATCGTGTCCTCCCATTTCAATCCCAATAGTCTTCTGAGGGCTTTGTTCTCAAATCTACAAAATCTGTTGGATATTATTTTATTGTCATACCACGATTCATGTCCATACACTAACACCAATGTCACTAAACTGATATATAGCCTGATTTCCAAGTATAATTTTAGTCGATTTTATTTCCAAATTGTATTTAACCTAGCCATTGTCTGATTGTCTTTATTAAACCTTCCATTAAACTCTAATTTTAAAGACCCTTTATTGGAGATCATTGTTCCTAAATACTTAAATGATTCTAGCTCATTAATCCTTTCTCCTTCCAATGATATTTCATCTTTCATTACATACTCCGTTCTCATCATCTCCGTGTTTCTCCGATTTATCTTGAGCCTCACCTCGTGTGATATTTCATGCATTCTGGTAAGCAAGCATTGCAAATCCTGTTGTGTTCTGCCAAGAAGGACAGCATCATCAACATGCTCTAGGTCTTCTAAATTCCTATCACCAATCCAGTCCAATCCTTCTCCACCATCTCTGACTGTTCTACACATTACAAAGTTCGTGAGGAGGATGAACAACATAGGTGACAACACATTCCCTTGGTGTTCTCCACTGTTCACTGGAAATTCATTTGATAATACTCCATTAACATTGACTTTGCACTTGCTATGCTCATGAACAGACTTAATCAAATTTACATATTTAAGAGGAATTCCATAATAATGCAGGACTCTCCACACTATCAAAGGCTTTTTCATAGTCTACAAATACCACCAAAAGGGGATTTCTATATTCTATGCATTGCTGTACAAGTTAAATAAGGTTCTCACTGTGTCACTCACACGAACTTAGTAGGTTGGTAGTTGGGGCCAGTCTGAACCCAATTGGGAAAGTCGCCATAATACACCACTTTTTTGACACTGGTAATTTTCACTGATACTTTGTTATTTCCTGAATAAATGTTCGAAAAATATTGATTTATTTTATTTTATTGAGAATAGCGGGCAGTTAAATAGTGTAATGTTGACGTCCGATTCAGATTATTCTCAATAACATTAAAATAAACCAATATTTTTCGAACATTTATTCAGAAAGTATCAGTGAACATTACCAGTCACAAAAAAAGAGGTGTATTTTCGCGTCTTTCCCGGTGATACAAGCGATTTTCTATTCTCCCGGACGGCATCCGACGTCCGGATTTTACACTGCTCATATGACGAGGTGAGAGTAAGAGAAACTGGTAATTTAGAGGAGGAGTGGAAGTTAGCAAAAGAAAATATTGTTGGGATTGCAAGTGATGTATGTGGCAAGAAGGTTGTTGGAGGCAGCATGAGGAAGGGCAGAGTTGTTTTGTTTGTATGGAAGGATTGACTTAACAACATAATATTATAATATGCTCAGTATAATCATATACTGTAGTTGTGTGATTAAGTGAAATCAGTCGTAGCTCAGCCCTCAAAGAGGAAGGACGTTTCAGCTAGCCAAAGAATCGGCTTACCTGGCACAGGGGACACCAGGCTCCCTTGCCTTGCCTACCATGAGCTCTTACAGCCCGACATTCATCTGTAGTACCATCTACAAATCCAGTGACCTCCCCTGCCAGGGCTTCTGCCCACCAGATTCCGAGGAAAGGTGCATTCCATGTCACAGATACTCTTATTCAAGAGATTATGTATGGGGTTATTTCATAATCAAATTGAATATTGAGGTGGACTTGAAAGCCTGCCATTATCAGATCTCTAATGGGATTCACCACAGTGACTGTAACTGCTCATTGTCACCCCCAAGAATCAGGAGAGTGTCAGTTTCCTCCTGGAAGAAAGCTCACAGAAGCTTTTAGATCTGGCCAAGGAGCAGCGCAAAGTCGTCGTCTCCAGATACCCAATCTCCATGCCGCTAGATATAGCTACCTCTGTCAACTACATCGCAAAGATCAAGATGAAGTTCCTGTCCACAACATAATCGCCACAGTCAATGGGACCAAACCCCCTACCCTCGACTTAAGAATATGGGGCACCTTCCCCATCACTGACTACATTCCTGAGCTGCTTCGGTGCTACCATTGTCAATGGTATGGCCATCCCCATGAGCACTGTGGAGGACCTAATATTTGCGGAGTCTGCAGCCAACGCCAACCCTCACAAGAATGCATAGATGCCCACAAGCGAGGTCGAACCACCCAGCCGAGATGTCCAAACTACTCTCGCTCCCACCTTGCATGGAACAAGAGGTGCTCTGAGCGCCTAAAGAGGATTGCAGCCATGCAAGGCACTCATACTGGCAACACACTTAAACCGCACAGACTTCCCAGAATGAGACGCCGCCATCCACTCACCGTCACTCCAGATCCTGTCATCCGAACCACCTCCACTCCTGATCCGGCCACCATGGCTACTACCGTTCCCGACCCTGTCATCCAGAGAGCTCCAGTGCCCTCACTTCATCCAAATCGTTCCCCGTCCCAATACTCCTATTCAATCACCCACCAGCTAAACACCTTTTCTTTGCAAGACTTAATCCCAATTACCATACACCTTTTCACCCGGGTCTCATCCCTTCGAAATGTCCCGGATCCCCTTCATACCTCAAGTCATATCCTCCCTTTCCCCCCAAACCAACCTCACTGCCTCACAATCTCCAGAGCAGGGATAATTTCTTACACTTAAAACTGCTCCTTTCCTCTACTACTAATTGTCCTCTCCTCTCCCAGTCTCCCTTACTCACTGGGACTTCTTTCTATACCACTATTCTCTACTGCTAAAGCCTTTCCTTACGGCTCTGAATCGGATCGATTTTGGGTGCTCGTAGGAAGAGCTACACACCCGTGCGCAGAAGAGTCACTCTTTGATTCTCCTCATATATATACTTTAACTCAATGCTCCGGGGGTAGAACAGAAGACCTCTTTGAGTGTCCTTATATAATTACTTTGACACATCGCTCTAGGTGCAGAGCAATAAAACACTACACATCCTTATTAACTGATGTGACTTGGGAGAAACTTCCGGGCCCAATCTATAGCAAGCGAGTGATAATAAAAACAAGAATTATTTCAAAATATTAGAGCAAAAACATTAATTTTGATAACTAGGATTGTTTACATCTTTGGCAAGAGATGATATGTTTACATATTCATTAATGACGAAAATGTAAAGTTGTAAGCATAGTTAAAACTCACCTATTGTTCAATTTTTATACTTTCTTAAACAGAAATACAGCTAAACGAGCTGGGTGGAGAACGAGCTAAATGGCTTGAGGCATGTACACTGTAAGGGATTTGAAATCTTTGCTCCATAAAAATCCTTAATTACAAATATGGTTTATTATTCAACAGGTATTGCAGTTATCTCTGCCGCGTGTAGGTGAAATTGTGAAGTGTGATCTCGCGTAAAAAGAGGGCTGACTGTGCATAATATACACATGATAACCAAATGGAAAAACTATACTGTTGGTGCAAGTGGCGTGAAAATGAAGTATAATTACAAATTCTATAGCTTTGATTTTACAAGCAGCGATGGCTACAATTTCTCGGCACAGTGTAAAATCCGGACGTCGGATGCCGTCCGGGAGAATAGAAAATCGCTTGTATCACCGGGAAAGACTCGAAAATACACCTCTTTTTTTGTGACTGGTAATGTTCACTGATACTTTCTGTTATTTTCTGAATAAATGTTCGAAAAATATTGGTTTATTTTCATGTTATTGAGAATTATCTCAATCGGACGTCAACATTACACTAACTGGGTAAAATAGCGGGCAGTTAGATAGTGTAATGTTGACGTCCGATTGAGATTATTCTCAATAACATGAAAATAAACCAATATTTTTCGAACATTTATTCAGAAAATAACAGAAAGTATCAGTGAACATTACCAGTCACAAAAAAGAGGTGTATTTTCACGTCTTTCCCGGTGATACAAGCGATTTTCTATTCTCCTGGACGGCATTCGACGTCCGGGTTTTACACTGTGCCCAATTTCTCTTCTACTAAACCCAGTGATTCAGTGTAGACTTAAGAATCGATTCCAGAGTTCACTAACACAATCATATCAGCCTAAGTGTACAGGAATGATTGAAAGTAAATATACTGCACTTCTATCTCATTCATTACTATAAGGAGGAGTAATAAATACTCTTTCTTTTTCAAAGATATTCTACTTGAGTGCGAATATAGATTAAAGGTATAATAAATGGATTTTTTTACTTACTATTACAATGAACTGTAGACTTTAAATCTAAAAGTAATATCTTTATGTCATATGAAGCATATGAGACAATAAGTACTTAAATTATTAATTTTATTAGTCTGACAAACTGTTTTTAAATAAACAACTAATTTTTCTATAACTGGAAATGTTTTCATTTGAATTAATCGGTTGGTTCAGTACGAGACACCACACCACTCCGCAACTTGGAGCACTGCTGGCACAGAACTATGTACAAATTTCTATTCAAAAACGGATTTTGAGCGAAGCGAAAAATCTATTTTTGGGTGAGATAGCCATGGCGCCCTGATGGAAGGTTCCTTTTTGGTAGCTTCCTTGGGTATATAACTACTAAATATTCCCAGAGAATTTAACCACAGGTTATCACAGAATTCTAACTTCTGGAGCGAGTATCCTAAAGGTTTCCCTTTAAGACATCGTATATCAACAGGGGACGCATGTATTAATGCGCCACATAGCTATCTACACCCCACATAGAGTTAACACTTCGATGTGTAGGGGCGGAGAATAGCTGGGGAGCCGTTCCACAGCTAATCTCGTTCGTGGCTACTTTTGGTACTCGAGACGTAAACAAACGGGCGCCATTGCTAAATGACGTCACGTCCGTCCTCATCCTGAAGCCAGTTGCTTGCCGATCACCATGATACAGCAGAACAGGGTGGGACCTGAAGAAAAACTGGACGAAGTAGCAGGGAGGGTCCATCAGGACGCCATGGCTATCTCACCCAAAAATAGATTTTTCGCTTCGCTCAAAATCCGTTTTTTGGGCTCAAGCCATGGCGTCCTGATGGAAGAATACCAGAGAATCAATGTATCGTGGTAGATTTTCCCCTTGTAGTGTAAGTGCCGAGGGCTTTGAACAGGTTAGCATAGTAATCTTAATAGAAGAACCGTAGGGAAGAGAACTTCCTGCCCCCCTGGCAGTGAAGTCCCCACGGGCCATGCTGAAGATCAAAGTGGTCATCGAAGGGCTACTCACCTTGCTGGGAGAACATGAAGAACTCGGAGACAAGACTGAATGGTTGGCATTCATATAGGAACATTCTCAAGGGCAGACAAGTGGTGGTTAGGCACTGTATATGACTAGAGAATCGTCTGGTCTCTAAGGTATGAAGTAAGTAAGTATTCGTGTAGGAATATTGCATTGCACAGGTGAGTATATAATAAGGGTTGAAACCTAAGTAATCTTCATCGATTATAAGAGGAAGGGGATAATAAAACTATGACAGTCGTGTATTTCATAGTATAAGTAGGAGCGGATTGAGACGCACAAGTAATAAAATAGAAATTTTATTTCACAATTGCGGAATATGTTAATTAAATGCAATAGATATGTAAAAGTAATTTACAACAAATTATAATGTACATAGTAATGAAAGACTTGCTCTTGAATCTGAAAGAGAATTTCAAATTATTAGTAGGCACTCGTTCCAGAGGAACGTCAGTCTTTTAAAATTAAAACACATCATGCTCTAGGCATGCGGCACTCGTGTGACGACTATGACATTTCACCTGGGAGAAGAACAGTATATGAAAAAGCACTAAGTGTCTTTGAAATCACTACGTATCACGCGAGGGTCAACATAGGCACCCGAGGAGTTAGAGTCCCAAGTAACTCACTGTTCTATGCAGAGTTAGGTGCAGGTTTCATAACACTACCTGCGGCTACCACAAAATGTTTGACTTCATGCACTTGTTTCGCATAATGTTTGAAGAAAACACGCAAGGATTTCCAGCCTGTGAAACTCTTAAGGCTCTCGAAATCCATACTCTGAAAGAAATTCAGAGACGATGCAACTTTTCTAGGATCGTGACCGGCGTGTGTACTGTCAGGATCCGCTCTGCGAATGAAGTAGGTGATTTTCGCTCTTAGTTGTTTCAGTGACAGGTCGCTGCCCGATGTTTCTCCTTTGAAGAGTTGGCCTCCACCAAAGTCCAAAGTTCTACGAAGATAGACCTTGAGGCTCTCTACTGGACACAGAGAGGCATCTTCTTTCAGGGGGCATATTCTCCAAGGGCCCCATCTTTTGGTGGGTAATTCGTTTTTGGCGAGAAACGTTGGATCCGGGAAGAGGGTAAGGTCACCTGAATCTGTAAACAGAATGTGGCCCTCGTCCCTTGATAATGCCACTATTTCGCTGACTCAGGCTCCTGAGGCAAGAGCAAAAAGAAAAATCACTTTTTGAGTCAGATCCTTGAGAGGGCACGAATCATTGTCCAAGTTGGAGGCAAAATGGAGCACCTTGTCCAGGGACCAGGAGATCGGTTTTGGTGGGGGTGCTGGGCGTAGACGAGCGCATGCTTTCGGCAGTTTATTGAAGATGTCGTTGGACAGATCAATCTGGAAGGCATACATCAGTGGTCTAGTCAAGGCCGATTTGCAAGTAGAAATCGTGTTGACTGCCAAGCCCTGTCCATGAAGGTGAATAAAGAAGGACATGCAAAAATCGATGGTGATTTCCGTAGGATTTTTTGCCTTGACGAATGAGACCCATTTTCTCCAGGAGGATTTGTATTGCCGTCGTGTGGATTCGGTCTTGTATTCCTCGAGGATGTCTAGACTTTTCTTCGAGATCCCAAACCTTTTCTTCGAGGCTAGGGAGAGAAAATCATGAGATGAAGGTCCCTGACTTTCGATGATGAAGCGAAGACAGTCGACTTCTGTACTTGCTGGGAGAGAACTGGGCCCGGGAGAGGGATCAGCGTGGGCTGCAGCTCCAGGACCAAGGGGTACCAATTGCTCCGGGGCCACTTGGGAGCCACTAGGGCCGCTGTCCCTTTGAAGGTTCTCAGCTTGGAGAGGACTTTCAGCAGAAGGTTGGTGGGAGGGAACAGGTAGATCTTGGACCATCTGTTCCAGTCCAGTGACATGGCGTCCACTGCTTCTGCCTTGGGGTCCTCGTACGGGGCCACATATCGAGGAAGTTGATTGTTGTCGCTCGTTGCGAAGAGATCGATCTGAAGTTCTGGGACTTGGTGAGAGATGAAGGAGAATGATCTTGCGTCTAGAGACCATTCCGACTCTATCGGGTTTGTCCGGGATAGAGCGTCCGCCGTCACGTTGCGGAATCCTTGTAGGTGAACTGCAGACAGGTGCCATTTCTTCTTCTCTGCCAGACGGAAGATTGTCAGAAGCACCTGATTTATCTGGGGCGATCTTGAGCCTTGGCGATTGAGACATCGAACTACCACCGAGTTGTCTAGGGTTAGACGAATATGGATCGAGGGAGGCGGGGAGAGTTTCTTCAGAGTTAGAAGGACCGCCATGGCCTCCAAGATGTTGATGTTAAACGTCTTGAATAGGGGAGACCATGTGCCTTGAGCCTGTTTTTGGTGGGAGTGACCTCCCCAACCCTCCAGCGAGGCGTCCGTGTGGATGTTGAGTGATGGAGGTGGGTGTTGAAGAGGGATGGACCTTTTCAGGGCCTTTGCTTCCGACCACGGCTTGAGGAGCAGCCGAAGTCTGTTTGGGAGCCGTCTCTTGAGGTCTCTTCGAGCGATGGATGCGGAATGTCTCCAGACTCCCGCGGCATCCTTTAGCTGTGCACGTAGCACTGGGTTTGTCACTGAGGCGAACTGTAGAGAGCCTAGAACTCGTTCCTGCTGACGTCTTGAGATCCGTTTGGATTTCAGCAGTTGCTTGACAGACCCTGCTATTTCCTTCCTTTTCTTCTGGGGGATGGAAAGGCGGTGTGACTGAAGGTTCCACTGGATTCCTAACCATTGGAACTTCTGAGCTGGAGAGAGGCGAGATTTCTTCGTGTTTATCTTGAATTCCAGGTGTTCTAGGAACTGGATGACTTTTTGCAGGATTTTAAACAATCCTCGGGCGATGGAGCCCAGACTAGCCAGTCGTCGAGGTAGGCCATCACCTGGACGTCTCGGAGGCGCAGCTGTTGAACGATGGCATCCGCCAGCTTTGTGAAGATCCGAGGGGCCACGTTGAGGCCGAAGGGCATGGCCCTGAAGGCGTAGCTTTTCCTTTGGAGTCGAAATCCTAGGTAGGAGGAAGCGTGGTGGTTCATTGGAACGTGCCAATAGGCATCCGCCAGGTCTATGGAGACCGTGTAGGAACCTTGAGGCAGAAGGGTCCTTATCTGTTGAATAGTCAGCATCTTGAACTTGTTTTTCGCTATGAACTTGTTGAGGGGGGATAAGTCTAGAATGACTCTGAGCTTGTCGGAGTCCTTCTTGGGGACGCAAAACAGTCTCCCTTGGAACCTGGTTGACTTTACCCTCCTTATCACCTTCTTGTTCAAGAGATCTAGGACATATTCTTCCAGAAGGGGGTTGATTGTTGGAAGAATTGCTGGAAGGTTGGGGGTGGTTGAGTCCAACTCCAGCCTAGACCCTTCTTGACGATGCTGTGTGCCCAGGGATCGAAGGTCCAACGATCCTGGAATTGGCGGAGTCTTCCTCCCACCGGAAGCACTTCATTGCTTCTGGTATCCCGAGGGTTTACTGCCTCGGCCGCTAGCTCCCCTTCCTCCTCTGCCTCTGGAGGGACGGCGAGATGCGTCTCTGCCTGCACCTCTGCTTGAGCCTCTACCTTTGGGATGAAAGGTAGTCGTCTGTTGCTCGAAAGCAGGGGTGAAAACCGGCGACTGGGACAAGACCGGTTGGGTGACCAGCTGAAAGGTTTGCTGTGGCTGAGCAGCCACTTGGGGAGTAGCGGGTCCCGGAAACTGCCGTCTCTGTTGACGTTGCTGGGGTTTTTGCTTGGAGGATTTCCTCTTAGGTTGAGGGCCGTCGTCCTGAGACGATTTCCTCTTATTCGACATGCCCCACTTGTGGAGAAGGTTCCTGTTCTCTGTGGCGGCCTTGTCGGTGATCTCTTTCACAAGGTCAGAGGGAAAGAGGTGCTTACCCCAGATGTTGGAGGAAATCAGCCTCCGGGGTTCATGTCTCACTGTGGCACTTGAGAACATGAATTCACGACAGGCTCTCCGAGCCTTCATGAAGCTGTACAAGTCCTTAACTACAGTCGCCAAATGCGTTTTGGCGAGCACCATGTAGTGGTCGGGGACTCTAGTGTCACCGGCCATGACGTCAAGCTGTACCTGGAGGGACATGGATGCGGCGAGCCTTTCCTTCGTGTCTTGTTCCCGACGAAGGAGATGGTCATTAAGTTTCGGGAGGTCTTCATTAAACTGACGTCCGGCAACGTCAGGATCTAGTTTCCCCACCATGAAAGTATGCTGGACATCTTTCCAGTGTCGAACATTGGGGGGAGTAACCAGGGAGAAGGGTCTGCACTCCTCCAGTGCAGGGCAAGGTTTCCCTTCTTCCACTGCCTTGTGTACCGCAGCGAAGGCCTTTTCCATGAAGGGGAGGATCGCATCATCTGGTGCGACGTAGGTAGGGTGCTTCTTGCTCAGCGCCGGAAGCTTTGAGCAGGTAAAACCCCTACTTTTAAAAGCGTTGGCCAGCATAGCTTGGGCCTTCGGGAGATCGAACACTATCACCTCCTTAGGTTCGGTCTCTTCCTTAGAGGCAGGTTCGGATCGAAGCCGGACGTAACAGTCCGGATAAGCCTCAAAACTCGGGAAGAACTCCACTTCTTCCAGGGCAACCGAGCCGACCTTCTCACTGACGAAGATCCTGCCCGTTGCGATAGGCATATGCTCAGCATACCTCCAGGGGTTGGCGTGCGAGCATGCCGGGAGGTCATTAACCGAAATCCTTTTCGGCTCCTTTGAACTTCCCATGGTCCTGATGTATTCGTGTGTTTCATGGAGTTTCTTGTCCATAAGGTCTTCAAGCATACGGAACATCTCCTGGGCGCTAGTTGGGATGGGGTCCGGGGTGGCGGAGGTAGACGGGAGTGATACTTCCGTCGGTGTAGGAGTTGGGGTGGTGGTGGAAGGCGGAGCGACCTCTTGCTCCGACTCAGCGTATTCCACTCGGTCTTCCTCATAGTCCAATTCTTCGGCCATGAGGTTCCTCTCCGTTGTCTCCGACACCTCCGACATACGCTCCGCGTTGTCAGTATCCAGGCGACACTCGTGCATGGACTGGGCCATGACTACATCGAGTTCCACCGGGATCTGGACGGTGGGGATCTGATCCTTGGGGACCTCAGAGTCTGGGGATACCTTCGGGAACAGTAAGGCCCTCAAGTCTTCAGTGGCAAGTTATGGTCCAGTGGCGTTCTTCTGGAAGCCACGCACCCATTTGCGTAGCTTCTCTCGAGAAGCGTCCCTAACCTCCGCTGAGGGAGGGTTATTGAACACTTCGACCAGGCGGTCCTGGCAGACCGTACAGTTCTGCGGGTCCCAAAACTTCAGATCACCTCTCTTGTTGGCACAAGGGGCGTGAGTCCTACACGCCGTGTGCCCATAAAAGTGCGGGCGCTTCACTCCACAGAAGCCGTGGTCGCACTTCACGTGCTCCTCCTGTAAGAGAAAGAGAACATGAGTATGGGGGAGTCATAAGAATGACTTCTATTCTAAAGTTAAATATTAAAGGATTAATCTTTGACTTAATATTAAGTGGTATAAACAATGTGATGTTTAGAGAATGGCCGCAAAAGAAGGAGATAGACACATACTCCGTGTAACCCGCCCGGCTGGTTACCGTAACCTTATCCATAGACAATTAGTTGTGACCGAGGGCACAGGACAGAATTCTACATAGAATGCCAGGAAGGCAGTGGGAATTCTAGTGGGAATTGCCAAGGATATAAAACTGGGACTAAGGCCACTTAGACCATAGAATTGGGAACGTAGAAGATCCCATAGGGTAACAGTTTCCGGCAACCAGCCGTGCTAAGATACACACAGCATGCTGGAAATTTGTGATATGCAAGAAGACAGCATGGTTATTAATAGAACGGTAAGATAATACCTATCTATTTATGTAGTCAAACCATCTGGTTGCAATGTAGGGCTATCAGCATGAGATGATAGCTAGTAGAAGGGGTGCAAGTCGCTTTGACGCCTCCGGAAGGCTCCGGCAGACCGACGGCACGCCGGAGGCCGCTCCAGCAGAGTTTCTGGCATTAGGGAAGACAAATATATAAGTCAGGGGTAATACCAGGATGGCGGCCGCCGGCACAACGGCGGCACGCCGGCGGGGATCGGCGGCTCCGGCAGTCGAAGGTTGCCGGCTTGGTGACAGGGACAAGGAAAGGGCTATAGCAGAAGCGGACTGCCGGCAGTGGATGCCGGCACTCCGGGGGCCAGACCGGTGGACGGACGACCGAAGCTATGAGGTATGAGGGAAGGCCATCGGCTGGACGCCGACGGGAGGCGGCAGTCCCCCGGCACACGGAGGACTGACGGCCCAGGGGGCAAGGAATGTGTCACCAAGGGTGGGAGTTGGGTATCACCGACAGGGGAGGCGGCAAGGGACCGGCACCAGGATAGTGAAAGAGACAGAAGGAGGGATGTAGGGGTACGGCCACGGACCCCAAGACATCCCACCTGAGTGGGTGTACCCATGATAGAGGCTAGCCCTATCACCCAGAAGCAGGGGCCGCAGACGGCCGGGAGCCAGGGTAGCCCAAGGGAGGGCTAGGGAACACCCAAGAGGGGGGAGAACCCCTGCGGACAAAATGCATCTAGTGGCTAACCCCATAGGACACAAAGAAGGGTATATGTACCAGAGCGGACTGCACACAGGAGCTCAAGGTAGTCCTATCACTCCACCCTAAGGAGGAGTTGTAGGACAGGGGACAGATGGGTATAGACTAACCTAAGTATAGGCTAGGCCATACAAGATATAGGTGGGGAGGGGAGAAGAAGAAGGGTCTTCTATGGAGGAGGCTCTGTACCAAAGCAGCCACCAAGGAAGGGAGGACGCTCCCTAGCCTAAGGTAAGGCAGCCTGTCTGAGAACGGTGCATGGGTATCGTTTCAGCAAGGCACAGAACTAACTCCCCCCAAGCCTAACCTAGAGCAGGGATGTTACACCCTGAACTAGGAAGGATGGAAGACGTATCGCTATTGCAGGAAAGGTCGGAAACCTAGCCCCAGCAATAGAGGAAGGACATGCCGTTCCTCATTCTCGGACGCAACCCTAAGGGGGGGATCATTCCCTTAGGGAGGACAGAGAAGCGATAGATACTCTGATATGAGCTTGATCCCCTTACGTGGTAGGGGGAGCAAGACTACACAGAGGGGATGCCCTAAGGCAGGGGGTGAAGGAAGCACATAGGGGTCCTACATGTAGGTTAGGTTAGATAGGCACACTATCTAACCTATCCCCTATATGGTCCCTGAAGGCGAAAACACTTGCATCACTGTCGGGAATTTCGACCTGATCAATCAAAATTCCCGCCATTTGACTCCGCCTACGACTACGTCAAATTGGAGGGAGAGGAGAAAACTCGCGGGCGAATGAATGTAGTTCAAGACGGGAATGTTTAGAACCAAAAAGAGAAACCGCCTGGTAGGAAGGCGCTGAGACTAATGAAATCAATTACTAGTAATTAAAGATTAGGAAAAATAATGTCATTCTATTGTAACATGATAAAAAAATCTAATCTAGAAATTTAGGTTCAGGACAAATCGCGCCAAAAAAGTGACGTCGGAAGTTGCAAGGCTTGCTCGCCCTCTTTGATCCGACGTCCCCAATCATAGTAAGTCCTATCTAATTGTTCTCTCTCCCCACGCCTATTGTACCCAGGTCGGTTTCCGTGTAGGTCTTGATAGAGTTGTTGTAAAGTTTTTATCTGTTAATATTTTGTCGATCCTTGTGCCAGGGGATCAGTGATATTGTGTAAAGCACGTCTAAGGGTCTCGATAAGGGTTTTATCGAGATAACTTTATAAATGTTCAATTAATTTTGTTGATATCTTGAGTCCGAAGTGGACATAGTTTTTTTTCGGTCACATGTTCTTGTATGTCAAGTAAAGGTTAATTTTTCATGTTTCTTTCGTATTAGATTATTATTTTTATAATAAAACTTGTTTAATTATAGCCATATTCTATTTACTCCCCCGATGGTTTTGTGAAGTTTGTCCCTCAGACCTTGTGATTCAGCCTAGTACATCGAACTATTTTGTATAAACCGGTGAAATTTCGCCACATTTGGTCCTTCGAACCGGATCACAAATGCTTCCCAGAGCCGGACGGGACTAATTAGAATATGAGCTTTTAAGGGTGGGAGAGAAGTAACAATTATAGGTTCGTCTACGTCCCGATGTGCGATCGCCCACGTGGGTCAGTTTGAGTCCCTTCTTAACGTAAAATTACCTTTCTTTCCTTGCCTAGCCAAACCCACCCAAACGTAAAGTAAAGTTCATTAAGATGGCTGTGTCCACGATCGTTCATATCGAGGTGTCGATGGGCCTACTGGAAGAGTTACTATGCAAAACGCAAAGGGCGCTGATAGAGACCTACTCCGAGTCCGTTTACCAGAATTTGGTAACGGAGTTGCAGGCAGAGGTCCGACAGCTTAAAGAGCTATACAAGAGCCAGCGCGTTAAGCTAGAATCTAGTTTCGAAGCCCGAATTAGGCATATGTTAGGTGAAGCGACACGTGCTTCCACTCTATTGTATAATAGAATAGATAAAGTGAAAGGCCCTTCAACGGGGAATGTTGCCCTCCCCAGGTTGAAGCCGCTGCCTCTCCCCACGTTTGAAGGGGAAGTGCAAGAGTACGCATCGTACCGTGAACTATTCAAGATCCATGTGGATCGAAGAGCTGATTTAGACGAAGTGTCTAAATTCACGTATTTATTGGGGACGTTGGGCAAAGAGCCGCTTAGGATCATCAAATCTCTAAGTGTAACCGCCGCGAACTATAGTGTAGCATTAGACCTATTAGATAAGCAATATGGCAACGTGCACCAGACACTCGTGATTCTGCACCGTAAATTAGCCAACATCTTTGTGCCGTCTCTAAACCCAGTAGAACTCAAAAGGTTCCGTTTTGAGTTGACCATCATTATTGAACAAATCAAAAGACTTAGTACCAATGACTTAGGCCAGGGCATGGTCATGAGCCTCATTAATCAAAAACTTTCAGAGGGAAAACTATACCGCAAAGTGGTAGAGCATTTGAGGAAATGCGACTATACGTTGGACGAGTTTTTTGAGGCAATAGATTTTATTGTGAGAATGTTAGAAGACGATGCGTTGCAGAGAGGCGACAGTCTTGAGAGTGACAAAAGACCAGACAGTAGTGTAAGACCGAAAACCCATCCCATCCACCATAATTCCTGCCCATTTTGTAGCGAACGGCATCCGCCTCACGGATGTCGCCAAGTGACTGACGTAGCTGCTAGACGTCGCATTTTGCTAAAAAGGGGTCTTTGTTTTAATTGCACGAAATCAGGCCATCGTAGCGATAAATGTCCCGTTTCAAATTCCTGTAGAAACTGTAATGCTAAGCACCACACTGCAATTTGCGATGCGGGTAGACCGCAATCAATCCCTAGCCATAGTAGTAATAGTCAATCAACAACGTCCAGCTCCGTAGTAAATGCAACGCCTGCGCAGAACCAAACTGCCCCCCGTCCATCCAAAGTTAAAGTAGAATCTAAACCATGCACAAGCGCAAAGATCGCGCAGAGGTCTGATGTGGACCTCCCATGCACTATCTTGCCAACAGCCATGGCAGGTATTCAACAAAGGCAAGGTAGTAAGCGAGTCCGCCTATTTCTTGACTCAGGAAGCCAGAGGAGCTTCATCTCAGCAAAAATTGCCCGTCAATTAGGCCTACCGGTGGTAGGAAGAGTATCTTTGAATATAGCTCCGTTTGGTTCCGAGGAAATAAGCGGACAATACGATGTAGTAAGTTGCAGGGTTGAAATGGGGAAAAGAGTCCTGCGTATGAAGTTGGTGGCACACGAACACGTGGACGTCCCGATACATAACGTGGGTTATGTAAAGGTCAGACAGCACCTGTTGACCAAGGGAGTCACGTTAGCCGATCCAGCAAACCAATCAGATACCATGAAGAACGTTCACATTTTAGTTGGGGCTGATTATTTTAGCTATTTTATCATAGGTGTTGAAAAAGTAGATGGGATAAATCTTTTCTTGACACATAATGGTATGTCCCCGTACGGGAAGGTGCCACAGTGGCTGTTCCAAGGGGAAAAGGTCGAACAAGTAAGAACGTTGAGAGTGTGCAGAATCACGGACGAGCCATATCTGTATGATGTAGATGAGTGGTGGCGATTAGACCGTGTTGGCATCGCCCCATCTGAGCAATACACTGTTCGCGAGGCCGAGGCCGTGCGAAAGGTATCGCAAAGCGTTGTAAGAAAACCTGAGGGATATCAGGTTAGTCTACCATTCGGGTCGGATGCTAGGCCAGAAACAAATTATCGTAACGCTGTGGCACAGTTAGAGTCGTTGCAGACCAAATTCAGAAAGGATAGGAAATATTTTGAACAATATCAGGGAGTGATAGATAAATATATCGAAGCAGGTTTTATATCAGAGGTGAAAAATCCTGTAGTGGAAGGTTATTACATGCCACACTTTGGTGTTAAGAAAGACAGCCGTACCACCCCCCTTAGAATCGTGTTCAATGCCTCGGCAAAGTCAAAGGGTTGCAAGTCATTGAATGAATGTCTCTTACCTGGGCCCAATTTAGTAGAGGTAGCATATAGTTTAATTATAAGGTTTAGGCTGAACCGATATGCCATGTTAGCCGACATAAGTAAAGCATTCCATCGTGTTTTGTTAGATCCTCGTGATGCCAAATACACACGATTTCTGTGGCACAAGGCAGCTGGTCGAGCGCTTACCTTCGCCTTTAGAGTCGTGGTGTTCGGCATCACAGCTAGTCCATTTTTGCTACAACAAATATTAAATTGTCACTTTAAAGAGGAAGGGCGCCCAGATTTAGTAAAATCTTTTTATGTCGACAACTATCTAGCCACGTTTGAAGATTTAGAACATATGAGGCGAGAGCATGAGTCTGTTCATAACATCTTAAAAGGGGCGGGTATGCCCTTAGAAGGGTGGGCCAGCAATCACTTGGCCTTCGATAGCGAGAAACAGTGGAGTGAGCCTGTGAGTGTGAACGTGCTCGGGCTGCGATGGGCCCGGGACGTGGACAGATTGTGTGTGAAAGAAAGTAAAAGGATCTGTGAGTTGGGGAAGGGATGGGTGCCTACGAAGCGTAGGGTACTTTCCCTATTAGTCTCCATTTATGATCCGATAGGTTTGATAAGCCCATTATTTGTAAGGGGAAAGCTTTTCCTTCAACAACTATGGGAGGATAATGTAGGTTGGGATGATGTGTTAGGAGAAGAAAGGGCTAAAGAGGCAAGTGAATTGTTGAATGATTTGAAAGCGGTGAGCGACATCACCTTTCAAAGATCGATAGGAAGAAGGGGCTTACAACTTCACGTGTTCACCGATGCCAGCAGTAAGGCATATGGAGCAGTGGCATATACTAGGGACGAATGCAATCGGGTAAGTCTGGTAACTAGTAAGACCAGGATCACTCCGAAAGGGATGAGCAAGCTGACGATCCCTAAGCTAGAGCTACTGGCCTTGTTGTTAGGCAGCAGACTAGCAAGAACGCTCAAGGAACTGATCGAGCCACGGGAAATAGTAATGTGGACCGACAGTAAGGTAACGTTGGCATGGGTAGCATCTCCCGATGCCAGGTCTAATAAAAATGTGTTTGTTTCTAACAGAGTGGCGGAAATTATTTTCATTCAGCAGGTTTGTAGTTTCAGTCTGAACCATGTCCCTAGTCATCAGAACCCTGCCGATATCCTATCCCGAGGTGCAACGGCTCAACAATTGCAAGCTAACTCCCTGTGGAGGAACGGTCCAAAATTCCTCAGGACCACGGGAAAGCCTGTTCCTTACAAGGAGGAAGATCCACTACATCAAACTCACGTAGTAGTGGCGGTGCAGGAGTTGAGGGAGGAGATGTGTCCTACCCCCCAGGCGAGATTTGGGACATCCTGAAAAGGGAAGTAGGGTTCCAATTCTTGTTAGGAGTAGCCAGACTAGTTTTAAAGTTTGCTAAGATAGAACGGCATCCGTTCAGTATTGTTGTACAATTAGAGCAAAAACATTATTT
Source organism: Palaemon carinicauda (assembly GCF_036898095.1). Taxonomy (NCBI): domain Eukaryota; kingdom Metazoa; phylum Arthropoda; class Malacostraca; order Decapoda; family Palaemonidae; genus Palaemon; species Palaemon carinicauda. The sequence continues at coordinate 84,222,117 of NC_090728.1, forward strand.
GCCTACTGTTTATGCCTACTTAGAGGGCGGAGTCAGACCCCCTCGTGAAGTTGCTAATTTTGTCAGACAATTGAATTTAGTTTTAGTAGATAATCTCATCTGCACCAGGGGACGAGTGTCCCATGTAGGAAAAACTGATCATTTAATTCTCTTGCCAGCCAAAGGGCATTTAGTTAGGAGTGACTGCTCCCCGCACTCTAGTTTTGGGGTGTTTAAATGTGCGTGGATGTAGTACGATAGAGAGTAAAAGATGTGAGATTGGAAGTATGTTTAGAAGTAGAAGGATGGATGTATTGGCCTTGTGTGAGACAAAGATGAAAGGAAAGGGTGAAGTGATGTTTGGTGAAATGTCTGGTAGAGTGTCTGGGATTGAAAGGGGAAGAGCGAGAGAGGGTGTGGCGTTATTGCTGAGTGAATGGATGACAGGTAAAGTAGTGGAATGGAAGGAGATATCATCTAGGTTAATGTGGGTAAGGGTTAGGTTGGGTAGGGAATGTTGGGCGTTTGTCAGTGCGTATGGGCCAGGTAGTGAGAAAAGTGAAGAAGAGCGGAATGAGTTCTGGAATGATTTAACTAGGTGTGTAGAAGGACTGGGTAGAAGGAATTATGTAGTTGTTATGGGTGACTTAAATGCTAGAGTGGGCGCTGGAGAGGTAGAAGGTGTCATTGGTAAGTATGGCGTACCAGGTGAAAATGAGAGTGGTGAGAGACTGGTAGACATGTGTGTTGAACAAGAGATGGTAATAAGTGCTAGCTTCTTTAAAAAGAAAGATAAAAATAAGTATACATGGGTAAGAGTGGCAAATGGAAGAGTAGTAGAAAGGGCATTAATGGATTATGTGTTGGTAACTAAAAGAATGTTTGGAAGATTGAAAGACGTGCACGTGTTTAGGGGTATGGCTAACGGTATGTCTGATCATTTTTTGGTGGAAGGAAAATTAGTTGTAGCAAAAGAGTGGGGGAATAGAGTAGGTGGATGTAAAAGGGAGGTAGTGAGGATTGAAGAGCTAATAAAACCGGGGGTAAAAAGTAAATATCAGGAAAGGTTGAAAATGGCATATGATGAGGTGAGAGTAAGAGAAACTGGTAATTTAGAGGAGGAGTGGAAGTTAGCAAAAGAAAATTTTGTTGGGATTGCAAGTGATGTATGTGGCAAGAAGGTTGTTGGAGGCAGCATGAGGAAGGGCAGTGAATGGTGGAATGAAGGAGTGAAGGTGAAAGTGGAAGAGAAAAAGAGGGCTTTTGAAGAATGGCTGCAGAGTAATAGTATAGAAAAGTATGAAAAATATAGAGAGAAAAAGGTGGAAGTAAAGCGCAAGGTACGTGAGGCAAAGAGGGCAGCTGACCTGAGGTGGGGTCAGGGATTGGGTCAGTCATATGAAGAGAATAAGAAGAAGTTTTGGAAAGAAGTGAAGAGAGTAAGGAAGGCTGGCGCAAGAATTGAAGAGACAGTGAAAGATGGAAATGGAAGGTTGTTAAAAGGAGAGGAGGCAAGGAAAAGGTGGGCGGAATATTTTGAAAGTTTGCTGAATGTTGAGAATAATAGGGAGGCAGATATAATTGCTGTTCCAGGTGTTGAGGTGCCAGTGATGGGAGATGAGAATGAGAGAGAGATAACAATAGATGAAGTGAGGAGAGCACTAGATGAAACGAGAGTAGGAAAAGCATCTGGTATGGACGGTGTGAAAGCTGAGATGTTGAAGGAAGGGGGTGTGACTGTACTTGAAGGGTTGGTGAGATTGTTTAATATGTGTTTTGTGTTCTCAATGGTACCAGTAGATTGGGTTTGTGCATGTATTGTACCACTATGTAAGGGTAAGGGAGATGTGCATGAGTGTTGTAATTCAAGAGGTATTAGTTTGTTGAGTGTAGTTGGAAAAGTGTATGGTAGAGTATTGATTAATAGGATTAAGGTTAAAACAGAGAATGCAATCTTGGAAGTACAGGGTGGTTTTAGAAGAGGTAGGGGTTGTATGAATCAGATTTTTACAGTTAGGCAGATATGCGAGAAATATTTAGCAAAAGGTAAGGAGGTGTATGTTGCGTTTATGGATCTGGAGAAAGCATATGATAGAGTTGATAGGGAAGCAATGTGGAATGTGATGAGGTTATATGGAGTTGGTGGAAGGTTGTTGCAAGCAGTGAAAAGTTTATACAAAGGTAGTAAAGCATGTGTTAGAATAGGAAATGAAGTGAGTGATTGGTTTCCGGTGAGAGTGGGGCTGAGACAGGGATGTGTGATGTCGCCGTGGTTGTTTAACTTGTATGTTGATGGAGTGGTGAGAGAGGTGAATGCTCGAGTGCTTGGACGAGGATTAAAACTGGTAGGCGAGAATGACCATGAATGGGAGGTAAATCAGTTGTTGTTTGCGGATGATACTGTACTGGTAGCAGACACAGAAGAGAAGCTTGACCGACTAGTGACAGAATTTGGAAGGGTGTGTGAGAGAAGGAAGTTGAGAGTCAATGTGGGTAAGAGTAAGGTTATGAGATGTACGAGAAGGGAAGGTAGTGCAAGGTTGAATGTCATGTTGAATGGAGAGTTACTTGAGGAGGTGGATCAGTTTAAGTACTTGGGGTCTATTGTTGCAGCAAATGGTGGAGTGGAAGCAGATGTACGTCAGAGAGTGAATGAAGGTTGCAAAGTGTTGGGGGCAGTTAAGGGAGTAGTAAAAAATAGAGGGTTGGGCATGAATGTAAAGAGAGTTCTGTATGAGAAAGTGATTGTACCAACTGTGATGTATGGATCGGAGTCGTGGGGAATGAAAGTGATGGAGAGACAGAAATTGAATGTGTTTGAGATGAAGTGTCTAAGGAGTATGGCTGGTGTATCTCGAGTAGATAGGGTTAGGAACGAAGTGGTGAGGGAGAGAACGGGTGTAAGAAATGAGTTAGCGGCTAGAGTGGATATGAATGTGTTGAGGGGGTTTGGCCATGTTGAGAGAATGGAAAATGGTTGTCTGCTAAAGAAGGTGATGAATGCAAGAGTTGATGAGAGAAGTACAAGAGGAAGGCCAAGGTTTGGGTGGATGGATGGTGTGAAGAAAGCTCTGGGTGATAGGAGGATAGATGTGAGAGAGGCAAGAGAGCGTGCTAGAAATAGGAATGAATGGCGAGCGATTGTGACGCAGTTCCAGTAGGCCTTGCTGCTTCCTCCGGTGCCTTAGATGACCGCGGAGGTAGCAGCAGTAGGGGAGTCAGCATTATGAAGCTTCATCTGTGGTGGAAATGTGGGAGGTTGGGCTGTGGCACCCTAGCAGTACCAGCTGAACTCGGTTGAGTCCCTGATTAGGCTGAAGGAACATAGAGAGTAGAGGTCCCCTTTTTGTTTTGTTTCATTGTTGGTGTCGGCTACCCCCCAAAATTGGGGGAAGTGCCTTGGTATATGGATGGATGGATGGTATTTAAATTATTTACATCAGTTACATTTTCATTGTGGGGTGAATACTCTAATAGGTATCTTTCGACAGAAATGTTGGGTGGCGGGTCTACGTTCCATTGCGAAGCGAACCGTGCGGCAATGCCCTGAATGCAAGCTAGCCTTCCAGCCTCTAACGAGACAGCCACCACCATCCCCCCTGCCAAAGGAAAGGATCACCCTCACAAAACCTTTCACGGCGGTCGGAGTGGACCACACAGCAGCGATCCAAACAGAGACCCGGCCAGGATATATACTTATCATAACCTGCATGGCTAGCAGAGCCGTGTACCTTGACTTCTGTCCCTCTTTGGAAGCAGAAGAATTCGTGTTGGCACTTAGACGGTTTAGTGCCACCCATGGTGCCCCACAGCTCATCATGTCCGATAACCATCAAACCTTCAAGGCTGCCAGCCACCTCCTGCAGGGACTCTATGAAGAAGATGAAGTCCAGCAGTTCCTGAGGAAAACTGGCATATTGTGGCGGTTTCAGACGCCCCGTGCACCTTGGAAAGGTGGGTTCTTCGAGCGTTTGATAGGAGTAACGAAACGGACCCTCCAGATAGCCCTCGGAAAGAAGTACCTGCCGGACGCCCACGTGCTAAACCTCGTGAAAGAAGCAGAAGCAGTGGTGAATAATCGACCGCTTATGTACAGCGGTGACGAGGGCGAGGATGAAGTCCTCACCCCCTCCCATTTGATAAGAGGACACCAAGTCCACCTCATGGCACCAATCTTACCGAACGACCATCTCAACGCAACCTTCACCTCTCGGAAGCTACGTGATCGTTACATAAGATTGACAGATTCACTAAGAACATTTAGGGAACGCTGGAGAAGGGAATACTTGAGTGCCTTGAGAGCCCGGCACGACTGTCGGCCCGAGGAACCCTCCAAGCTGCACCCCGGAGACATTGTGCTAGTTAAGCAGGAGAATAAGAAAAGAGCGACATGGCCTCTGGGACGTGTCATGGAGACGTATTCTGATGACGACGGAGTCGTGCGTTCAGCGAAAGTGTTGTTTGAGGGTGTCTAATCGCTATGAGCTGTCAGCCACCTGGTTCCCCTAGAAATAGCCCCCTCTGAGGATGACGATGGAGGAGAAGACGGCGGTGACGGAGAAGAGGGCGTGTACAGTTCGACAGCCGGAATGCCAGGGATAGCGGAGACGTCTGGGGACGAACAGGGTATGGCAACAGCTACGACAACTCAACAACCAGCCACAGGAGCGGACGACAACGACGAGAAAGGTGAGAACTATGCAGTTAGTGAAAGAAGTGAAAATGAAAATGAAACTGAATCAGAGCAGACGAACGCACAAAGACGTTCTGCACGCCCATTGAGAAGGGCTGCCGCGAAACAGCGAGAACTAATGGACTGTCTGCTGAAAAGTGAAGATATATAAAACGTAGCGGTAAACAATGAGTGAAAAAGGGGCGTGTCCTATCTGGAAGGTAGGGAGGGTGGAGTTTGTGAGGTGTGCATGAATCTGCGGAGGTAGGAAGTGCGTAGGGGTGGAGAACGGGGACGGGATGGTCTCTCGTGCGTACAGACCGAGCGTTGCACAGAACCAACCCCCTCCCTCTTGTACTCCATTAAGTAACAGCCTGCATGTAGCAGCGCTATAGAAGTCTCGATTATTGTGAGTTGAGACAGACTGAATTTGAATTGTTCTGTATGCATTTCTGCCATTTTCTGATTATCTTAGGCCCATTGCCTAATTGCCTTTGAACTTGAATTGTTATGCATGCATTTCTGCCATTTTCTGATTGTCTTAGGACCATTGCCTAATTGCCTTTGAACTTGAATTGTTATGTATGCATTTCTGCCATTTTCTGAATTGTCTTAGGCCCATTGCCTTTGCACTTGAATTGTTATGTATACATTTCTGCCATTTCTGATTATTTTAGGCCCATTGCCTAATTGCCTTTGCATTTGAATTGTGTGCATTTCCATTGCCATTTTCTGTTTGATTTAGGCCCATTGCCTAATTGCCTTTGCATTTGAATTGTGTGCATTTCCATTGCCATTTTCTGTTTGATTTAGGCCCAATTGCCTTTGCATTTGAACTGTAATGTATGCATTTCCATTGCCATTTTCTGTTTGTTTTAGGCCCATTGCCTAATTGCTTGCCATTTGAATTCTGTAAAATGTGTGTAAATTATCACTGATTTCTGCTGTTCCTTATGTGTATTATACACGAGTGCATTAGAATTGCTAGACCCATTGCCTAATTTGAACTGTTGTATGACTGTATATTATTGATTGTGTTTATTACCCCGGGGTAACATTACTGTTGTATATTGTGCGTACTCTGTTCGAGTCGTTGCGGAGCGCTACGCAGCGAGCCTAACAGAGTCTCGGAGTAAGTCACTCCCCTCACCCCGAGTCTAGCTCCATCCAATTGACCGACGTTTCATCGCTCCTTATTTTGGGGCGTGGAGTATGTCGGGAATTTCGACCTGATCAATCAAAATTCCCGCCATTTGACTCCGCCTACGACTACGTCAAATTGGAGGGAGAGGAGAAAACTCGCGGGCGAATGAATGTAGTTCAAGACGGGAATGTTTAGAACCAAAAAGAGAAACCGCCTGGTAGGAAGGCGCTGAGACTAATGAAATCAATTACTAGTAATTAAAGATTAGGAAAAATAACGTCATTCTATTGTAACATGATAAAAAAAATCCAATCTAGAAATTTAGGTTCAGGACAAATCGCGCCAAAAAAGTGACGTCGGAAGTTGCAAGGCTTGCTCGCCCTCTTTGATCCGACGTCCCCAATCATAGTAAGTCCTATCTAATTGTTCTCTCTCCCCACGCCTATTGTACCCAGGTCGGTTTCCGTGTAGGTCTTGATAGAGTTGTTGTAAAGTTTTTATCTGTTAATATTTTGTCGATCCTTGTGCCAGGGGATCAGTGATATTGTGTAAAGCACGTCTAAGGGTCTCGATAAGGGTTTTATTGAGATAACTTTATAAATGTTCAATTAATTTTGTTGATATCTTGACTCCGAAGTGGACATAGTTTTTTTTCGGTCACATGTTCTTGTATGTCAAGTAAAGGTTAATTTTTCATGTTTCTTTCGTATTAGATTATTATTTTTATAATAAAACTTGTTTAATAATAGCCATATTCTATTTACTCCCCCGATGGTTTTGTGAAGTTTGTCCCTCAGACCTTGTGATTCAGCCCAGTACATCGGGCTATTTTGTATAAACCGGTGAAATTTCGCCACAATCACAGTCAACAGTATCGTAAAATAATGCCACTATCTTCATAACTAAATCTAGGATCACTGAAATATATCATGTATGAACACTGATGTTAGGCGCTCTGGCCTAGGGGCTAGACTAGCGAACTGGTATGGGGTCAGATGATGACCGATAACAAGGCGTCAAAACACGATATATAAAGTTCCTAGCTATGAAGACTAAATAACTAATAGTATCAATTAGTTAATGAGGCCGGAAAAAGTTGTTGAGGCTATCTAAATAAGGCATGCAAAACAACAGCGACGCCATAAAATGGCGGGTCCGGTCGAGGCACAGCTCTGCCACAAAACATAAAATATCTCGAAAAGTAAAAGTTACTTTACGGTCAGAGCTTATTTAAACAATACTGGAACCTTGTACTCAACTTTCCAGAAGAAGGCGAGGCCGAGGGTAGAGACATGGATAAGATCCAAGTCGATAAGATATGCACAGGGAAAAATCCGACTAGTAAGGCAAGCTACTAAGCGAAGGATGAGGACGGACGTGACGTCATTTAGCAATGGCGCCCGTTTGTTTACGTCTCGAGTACCAAAAGTAGCCACGAACGAGATTAGCTGTGGAACGGCTCCTCAGCTATTCTCCGCCCCTACACATCGAAGTGTTAACTCTATGTGGGGTGTAGATAGCTATGTGGCGCGTTAATACGTGCGTCCCCTGTTGATATACGATGTCTTAAAGGGAAACCTTTAGGATACTCGCTCCAGAAGTTAGAATTCTGTGATAACCTGTGGTTAAATTCTCTGGGAATATTTAGTAGTTATATACCCAAGGAAGCTACCAAAAAGGAACCTTCCATCAGGACGCCATGGCTTGAGCCCAAATAAGGGATTTTGACTTAAGAAAAATCTATCTTAGGGTGAGATGGCGGCCATGTGGTCCTGATGGAAGTTCCCTCCGGCAGCTTCCTACTCTATAATATTTCTGCGATTGATATTATAAGAGAATTACCGTCAGGTATCACGGGGTTCTAACCCCTGGAACGACTAGCCGAAGATATTGTCTAATCAGGGTACTAATAAAAGCATTTACACAAATAGCCTTCAGTTATGACAAAACAATTCCATGCAAAATGCTATTGAAGTTAATAATAGCACACCGCTGGCGATCAAAAAGTCGTCTAGGCCTGCAGAGAATTCTAGGCAAAAAATAAAACTAAGGTAGGCCTAACTTTATAGGCTTTCTAAAAATCCTAAACTATTCTGGCAAGTACAGTAGACTATTGGAAGCTAGACTGGAAGGTATTTGTTCGTGGATTTGATCATGTCATGTGTTAGATGAAATTTAGTACATTCATCTGCTTTTCTTATGTTGCAAGATTATGGTACGTTCATCCGAAAACAATCTCCTGTCGTTGACTTCGGCCGGTGTTAATAAATACTTTACAATATCTTTTCATGAACATTAATTATTGACAAAACATCTGAGGGAGAAATTTAGGTTCGTAAATAAGGTTTGGTTAAAGTAATGTCTTTGTGGTATAAACAATACTAATTAAACTTCTTTGTGGTATAAACAATGCAAATATATTGTCTTTGCAGTATGAATAGTACAATTTAATTCGACGCAAATTATAAAAACTTTGTAGTAGAGGTGACTACTACCATGAATCATTGCAGCAATTTACAGGGAATATTATTACGATAAATTATTATAATATATATAATTAGGAGCAGGAATTAACCTGTACTCCACAAAAATATAGATAAACATAGGAAGATGTTCTGTCGTTATTGAGACAACGGATTATTATTATTACTATCCAAGCTACAACCCTAGTTGGAAAAGCAAGATGCTATAAGCCCAGGGGCTCCAACAGGGAAAAATAGCCCAGTGAGGAAAGGAAATAAATAAATGAAGAGAACAAATCAACAATAAATCATTCTAAAATAAGAAACAACGTCAAAACAGACATGTCATATAATAAACTATGAACAACATCAAAAACAAATATGTCATAAATAAACTATAAAAAGACTATGTCCGCCTGGTCAACAAAAAAGCATTTGCTCCAACTTTGAACTTTTGAAGTTCTACTGATTCAACCACCCGATTAGGAAGATCATTCCACAACTTGGTCACAGCTGGAATAAAACTTCTAGAGTACTGCGTAGTATTGAGCCTCGTGATGGAGAAGGCCTGGCTATTAGAATTAACTGCTTGCCTAGTATTACGAACAGGATAGAATTGTCCAGGGAGATCTGAATGTAAAGGATGGTCCGAGTTGTGAAAAATCTTATGCAACATGCATAACGAACTAATTGAACGACGGTGCCAGAGAGTAATATCTAGATCAGGAATAAGAAATTTAATAGATTGTAAGTTTCTGTCCAACAAATTAAGATGAGAATCGGCAGCTGAAGACCAGACAGGAGAACAATACTCAAAACAAGATAGAAAGAAAGAATTAAAACTTCAGATTAAATTGTTAACCGGAAATCTTGAGAAAATCCGACTAATTTTATATATTGAATTACATGAGAAAGAAACAGGAATGCAATATATTTTGTATTTTTTATTAAATTTGATTTTAAATGCATATAGTAGCTAGTATTTTTTATATATATATATTTTTTCCTATTTAAATATACATATATAATCGGCTTTTTTTACTTAAAAGGTTGATGTGCATTCAGGGAAAATATTCGCACCAAAAAAAAATGTGGATGCTAAAGAACCCAGAATTAAAAGCATCTCTCTCTCTCTCTCTCTCTCTCTCTCTCTCTCTCTCTCTCTCTCTCTCTCTCTCTCACATAAGTCTGAAGCCTGGAGGTCAATCAAGAGCATGAGCCCATGCAACTTTATCACTGTCCGTAAGGTTCGAAGGTTACTCATGAATGACAGAGGGAAGAGACCGTATGATACCTTAGCTGAAGGACAACGCCCTTGAGATTAACCATATATGCATAAGCCCCTCTCCACCCATAGTAGCACAAGGCTGAACAATCTAACAAGAAAGCATAGAAGAGTCTTACAAGCAAGAGCCCGTGCCTTGCATAAGGCAAGGCAATCTCAGCTCAGTTCCCAGACTCTCTGCCAATGCAAGTACCTGCTTACCAGGTGTAACGGACTGGTTTCCCCCCCCCCCCCCGTCCGAAATTCCCCCCGGGGGAATTCTTCTTCTTGGGGTATTAAAGCCAACACTTGTTGTTGGCACGGGCCTTTCCCTTGGTTGGCCCGTAGGAAAACCCCGGGGGAAATATGGCCCAGGATATATATCCCCCGGGGGAACTTTGTCCCAGGATAATATCCCCCCTCTGGGCCAAGATTCCCCCTTTGCTTGGTGGGAGGTAACCATTATTTTTTTTTTTTTTTTTTTGCCATGGAAATCAATTTCAATGGGATTTCATAGAAAAACTGCACAAATTGCAAGACAATGAAGGGTTACATTTAGGCAATAAATTGAGGTCACAACATATTGCGTGGATAAAAAGAACAATGAATTTTAAGCGTGCTGCTCAGTTTCTTAAGTGAATCCGTATCAAACCCCATGCAATATTGCTTAGAAAACAAACTTGCTGATTTCGAAGGATGTGAGGGAACAATCAAATTCTTTAGTATATATATCCTCAATTCAAGAAATTTGTGTAGACGTAACTATAAACCTCAAAAAAAAAAAAAAAAATGCCGGTTTGTTTATAGAATTTATGATGAAGGCTGCTGATATTGGGATAGTCCAAGGGGTTGTGACCTGGGAAGGGGGTCCGGGGGCTTGCCCCCGGATAGGAGCTGTGACCTGGGAAGCCCCGGCTAGGGGTTGTGACCTGGGAACTACTAGGTCAGGTTAGGTGGGTTTGTTAGGTTCTGTACCATTTTACAAATCTCAAATGTGTTAAATTATCATGTTTGGCCTATGTTCAGCCATTTACATGATCCATATGTTTTACCAACTGGTTACCTTGTTCTTATTTAGCATTTCTGACCATTATTATTGCTGTAAATCAATCGTTTATGACATTTCCCCACCCTAAAACACCAGGTTTCCCACTCGGTTCCCCCATAATCTCTGGTAACACAACTGAATTGGTATCATCTCCCTTCTCTTCCATAGTGCTTCTTAGCATCAAGTGTACTTTTTATTTCGTGCTGGACAGTACGAAAGAAGAGTAAGGTTTTCATTATATATATATATATATATATATATATATATATATATATATATATATATATATATATATATATATATATATATATATATATTTTGTCAAACTCACCGTTGATTATTTAATTCATCAAAATAGTTTCTCTGTATGGGAGGGTGGGGGAGAAATGGCCTACAGGGGGAAAAATATCCTAGGGCTGAAATTCCCCCCGGGGGAATAACAGCCCGGGCTGCTTTTCCCGGGGGGGGGGGGGGGGGGAATCGATCCTAGGCTAATTTTCCCGGGGAGGGAGGGGGGGGAAATCGATCCTAGGCTAATTTTCCCAGGGGAATTTCAGCCAGGGGGGAAAAATTTCCTGCTACACCGGTAGGCCCTGCTGCTTCCTCCGGTGCCTTAGATGACCGCGGAGGTAGTAGCAGTAGGGGATTCAGCATTATGAAGCTTCATCTGTGGTGGATAATGTGGGAGGTTGGGCTGTGGCACCCTAACAGTACCAGCTGAACTCGGCTGAGTCCCTGGTTAGGCTGGAGGAACGTAGAGAGTAGAGGTCCCCTTTTTTGTTTTGTTTCATTGTTGTCGGCTACCCCCCAAAATTGGGGGAAGTGCCTTTGGTATAGGGATGGATCCAGAATTCTGACTCCTATAGCGAATATCCCTTAAAATTGGATATCGCGTAAACAGAGGACGTATTCTTGACACGTCTTATAGCTATCTACACCCCTAATAGCGTTAACCCTTCGAGGGGGAAAAAGTGGCAAGAATATAGGAGAATCGTTAAAGAGACAACACTCTCGACAATCCTACTGTACTGTAAATAGTGCACCAAATCGACACCGCGAGGCGCCACCAAGCCATTTAGTTCACAGACTCCGGACAACTGAACCTCTTTCCGGACCCGACGTTTCTCGCCAAGAACGAGCTGCCCACTAAGAGATGGGATCCCTGGAGAATCTGCCCTCTGAAGGAAGAAGCATCTCTCTGCCCAAGTGGAATGCCTAAATGTCTATCTTCGTAGAACTTCAGATTTTAAGGGAGGTCAGCTTTTCAGGGGAGAGACGTCTGGTTCAACATTATCCTTAAAACAGTTAAGGGCAAAAATCACCTATTCTATACGCAGAGCGGATCCAGACAGTACACTCGCAGGTCATGATCCGAGAAAAGTTGCCTCGTCTCTGAATTTCTTTCAGACGATGTCGTTTGAAAGCCTTTGTGCTTATACTGGATGGAAGTCATCCAGAGTTTTTCTTCAAACACTATGCGAAGCAATTACAGGAAATAAAATCTCATGTGGTGGTGGCAGGCAGTGTTATAAAACCTGCTGCTTGATTACTGCGAAGAACAGTGCACTAAATTGGGACTTTTAGTGAAGGGTGTACATGATAGACTTGTAAGACATATCATGTTGAGTATTGTGTTTAATGATAACACTATAGACTGTTCTCTCTACACAGGTGACATTAAGCCTAATAGACTGACACAAGTGCCAGGCATACTTATATGCACAGTGTTCCTAGTAATAACAGAATACATAGTGAAATTTTATATTTCCCTTAGAGTGGCTAATGTTTTCCTTTTCAGGTAAAACTTATTTTAATTTTGTTATTACTATTTATGCTTTTAATGAGAATTGTTCTGCATAAGATGTAATTGAATACAACCATGATTTCTATTTTTGTAATAAACAATAGAAGGAATCTTTGCGTCTCTTTCGCCGCAAACATTCTAGATTAAGAATAAAGTCAGAGCATCCTTGATTCTTTTAATATTTAAGAAAATATTGGGGAACTAAGGTTAAGACTGTTCCTAGCAAACAGGTAAGAACTGATTGTACTAAACTGTTTATTTTACTGAACTAATGATTCCTACACGTATATAAACCTGTCTGTCTTTTTTTAGCCAGACTTGGGAGGTATCAGTAACCTATACAGAGATATACCATCTAAGTACAAACTATACTTCATGTATATGATGACACATATACAAACTGTTTGCTAGGTTGTTCCTTGAACTCACAATCCTCGGGTTTTTTTTCTAGAGTCTACCCAGACTTCCCTGTAGGGAGCAGGAAGAGCTGACATAGTTTATGATCAGTTAATTGATGTATAACGGTAACATCAAGTGTCTCTAGGTCTAGAAGAACAAATAGGAAATATTTATCTCGAGATAACGGCACTATTAAAAATCCACAGATACATCAATGCTCTGGTAAACTTCCATCAGGACGACATGGCCTGAGCCCAAAAAACGGATTTTGAAGCGAAGCAAAAAATATATTTTTGGGTGAGGTAGCCATGTTGTCCTGATGGACCCACCCTCTTTTTGACTAAAAGATAATGAATCCCTCCCTATGGTACTGTATCTGGAACACCTACAAAGCTACAAAGAATGGCTTGGTGGTGCCTCGCGGTGGTGATTCGGCGCACTATTTACAGTACAGTAGGAGTGTCGAGAGCGTTGTCTCTTTAACAACTCTCCTATATTCTTGCCACTTTTTCCCCCTAGAAGCGGAAACGCTATTAGGGGTGTAGATAGCTAGGAGACGTGTCAAGAATACGTCCTTTGATTACGCGATATCCAATTTTAAGGGATATTCGCTATAGGAGTTAGAAGTCTGGATACCTTTGGTAAATTCTCTGGGATATATCACTGTAGTCAAATATAACCTAGGAAGCTACTAATGAAGGAACTTCCATCAGGATGACATGGCTACCTCACCTGAAAATAGATTTTTCTTCGCTTCAAAATCCGTTATTTGATCCGAAAATATAGGTTGATGACGGTCTAAGCAGGCTTGATCTGTTGAATTGAATGTAAACAATATATGAGATTATAATTCCCTATGTTTTTACTTAAAAATACCATCCTAAAATGTGAAAATTACATGCATTATTATTGGATACGGTTACGTGAAACACCAGTTTAATCAAAATCCGGTTAATTTCAAATATAGCTGTAATTTATTACCACAGTAGATGGATATACGCTGTACAAAGAGAGCTAGGACCAGCTGGGTCTAGAGATAGGTTAGTGGATCAGAGCACTCCCAGTGTGAAGGAGCGCAGGCTATTTGAAATTATTGTCTAGCTTGATTTTATCGCGATTTTTATGGGAATTTTCTTTTAATAAGCGTTGCATTGTTCTTGGATGCGAAAAACCAAAACCGTGAAGCAAGAACCCATTATTAATGAGGGCTGACTTAAAGATAAACTGGTTGCGTTCCAAAGTCTTTCTTCCCAACTTAACTTATTAAAACAATTTCAGCTTTATCAATGCTATATCTTGAAGAATTTAGTCTTTTTCTGGTTCGTTTTGGAAGTTCATGTAGTGCATATTCAACACCAGAAATGTGAACCCTGCTCGTCACTCTCCCTCAGTCTTGCATCACCTCGGTCTCTCCTCGTGTGCATCTCCTGCTTCGGTCCCTTTTAAGCAGAATCACGTTTTCAAGTAAAAGAGTCATGTATTTGTATACAATAGTACATACTGTACTCCTGGACATTGTTTATATTTATGAGGTAATATAGAGTAGACATGTGATTTCCTACAGTCCTGAGCAATAGATGAAACCGACGCATCAGGAGTGTGTGTCATGCTTCAAGACTGTGTAGAACTTCGTACAAAAATGGTTAGTTATAAAATATATACACTTAGTAAATCTTGAATTGTTATACATACATATACAATACAGTATTGTACAGTATTGTTTATTCTAAATGTGCGGGAAAGTTGTCAAATAGTCAAGTAGTCCACACGAAAACAGCAAAGCTTACAGTACAATTAAACTTTACTGTGGTGATAGTACTGTACATATATTACAGTAATATACACTACAGTATCACTAGATAGGAACAGCTTATTGTTATACTGTTAGTGTATGATGAATAGGCGTACTGTGTAAAATTATAGTTCCTGTTAGAGTAATGACTGCTCTAGTACCAGTATGATGAGGACAGGGAAGTGGGGAATATGGGGAAAGGATAAGTACCCCTGGATACAATCCAGTTTATAGCCCGAGGGCAGGTACCTGGGATGGGAAAGGAGAAGGGAAAAAAGGGGGAGAAAAGGAAGTACAGGGAAAGAATAAAAGAGAGGGGCAGACCCTCATGCGACATTAGATAGTAGTAGAGTTATTTAGAGACAGGAAGGAATAGGGAAGGTTTTTTGGTTCACGCCAAGCAAAAGGACACCAATCAACTGTCACCAATTTGTTGATTGAGTAAGGTATGATGGTTAATGAAGGTTATTGCTTTTTTTTTGTTTGATGATATAATGTTTAAATGAAATTACAATTTAATTGCAAAAAGAATATATAATGAATTCAATCAGATGAAATGAATCTGGGCCTAGGAGGATCGCAATTGATCCTAGGCTCCAGTCTCTTCCACCAATAATGATCACGAGCATGTTCAATAGTGAGATTTCTAGTTCGGGTGCAAAGGTCGTCATCGTCTAAAGCAAGTTTGTCCCAGGTTTTCTGGCCAAGCCTGTGAAACCGGACATTAAGAGGCTCCAATTTGGAATAAGCATGTAAATCCCTAATTGTATTGTAATAGGGAGGGCTTTCTTTGTAGGCTCTCCTCAAAGCCCTAATATGAATTGCCTGCATTTTATTAAGGGAAGTTTTGCTGATTGCTCCAAATATTGTGGTGGGGTACTCTAACTGTGGCCTTACTAAAGATTTATATAAACGGAGTTGAGTTTTAGTTGATAAGTATTTAAATCGTAGCAATTTATCAAAAGTTTTTCTAGAAACAGCTATTCTCTCTTTGACGTGTGAAAGTATACCAGATTTCTTAAAGTTACACCCAAGTATTGTGGCCTTTTGTTTAAATGGAATTCTAACATTGTCAACAATGATTTCTGCAGGACTGCGAGCTGAAATGGGGAGGAGCTGGAATTTGTTCAAGTTTGTTGTTATTTTCCATTTCTTTTCGTAATTATTTACTTTTTGTATTTCCCTGACTGTTTTAATTTGCAGCATACGCTTGTTCTTATTAGGAATAGATATTACCTGGGTGTGGTCATCTGCAAACATGATTTGCAGACAACCTGGAGCAGGAGGAGGGGTGTCTCTGATATAAAAATTGTAAAGTGAAGGAGAGAGAACACTGCCCTGAGGAACACCAGATAGAAGTGGAAACTCTGGGGCACAGTGTAAAATCCGGACGTCGGATGCCGTCCGGGAGAATAGAAAATCGCTTGTATCACCGGGAAAGACTCGAAAATACACCTCTTTTTTTGTGACTGGTAATGTTCACTGATACTTTCTGTTATTTTCTGAATAAATGTTCGAAAAATATTGGTTTATTTTTATGTTATTGAGAATAATCTCAATCGGACGTCAACATTACACTAACTGGGTAAAATAGCGGGCAGTTAGATAGTGTAATGTTGACGTCCGATTGAGATTATTCTCAATAACATGAAAATAAACCAATATTTTTCGAACATTTATTCAGAAAATAACAGAAAGTATCAGTGAACATTACCAGTCACAAAAAAAGAGGTGTATTTTTGCGTCTTTCCCGGTGATACAAGCGATTTTCTATTCTCCTGGACGGCATCCGACGTCCGACGTCCGACGTCCGGGTTTTACACTGTCCCAAACTCTGGTCCAATATATTCTTTAATCTTGATCATGGCCACTCGATTATCAAGAAAGTTACACAATAGCCTAGTAGCTAGATTTGGGAGTTGTGCTTCTATGAATTTGCTTTCAAGGCCCTCGTGCCATACCTTATCAAAAGCTCGGCTGACATCCCTAGATATTAGGTTACAACGACCCCCAAGATTTGACTTGACCGCAATGTATTCGTAAAGGCGAGCTAATGCAAGTTAGGTCCCTTTACCCCTTGTAAATCCGTATTGATTGTTATTGATAAGTAAATTCTCCTCAAGGAAATCCTCCAATCTTTCTTTAATAATTTTCTCAAGTATCTTACCCGGTGTCTCTAATAAGGATATAGGTCTATAGTTAGAGACTGAGGTGAGGTCTCTGCCCTTTTTCCCCACAAAGGGAAGTATTGCTTTTTTTAAATAATCTGGCCAATAACCCATACTAAAAGTTTCATTAAAGATATTGCAAAGAAAAGAGAGCATCGAATTTGGCAAATTACTAAGGATAAGCTTATTTACTTCAGACTGGCCTGGAGCTTTGTTTTTAAAACTTTTGATTATTTTAATAATATCTTGAAGTTGAATAGGTTTGAGGAAAGGGCCATCTTCGTCAAGTCTCTCAAGATCTACTGAATCATAAGGTATTATATGATCAGCATGTTAACGGATTGACTCAGTGACATGCTGTTCATGTCGTTGGTGAAACCTTAGATTTTCTATTGGGTCTATTCTAAAGATATTGGACCAGAAGCCTCTGAAGATCACCTCCTGATCTTGAGATGAATAGATCTCGTTATTATGGGTGATGTATGCTATTGGTTGATAAGTTGAGCCCAATAATTTCCTGATCATGTTCCAAAATTTTGCAGGATCTTTATAAAAGCCTTCACATTTGTCTAACAGAGTCTCCCAAGTAGAATTAATGAGGTCAGTTGATTCTATTTTAATCCGTTCTTGTATATTATGAATATACTCTAAAAGTTGATGTGTGGGGCCTCGGTTGTTAATTAATTCTAGGGCATGCTTAAAACGGATCTGAAGTAACTTTAGGAAATCTGTTTCTTTAGTATAAGGTAATATCCTGAAAGTTTTAAATGGGATATGGAGCTCTGAGGCTCCCTTGATCATCCTATACCAAAAAGCTATCTTATCGTCTATGTACGATTTATCTTTTAAGATGTTATTGGGTTCGTCAAAAGTAGAGAGAGAGTCATCAAGAGTGTCCTTAAAACGTTCCCAGTTCGCGTTGTTCAAATCTATAGTTGGATTAGCAACCACCATAATGGGTCTCACAGTAAGCTTAAAAATAATGGGAAGATGATCCGAAGTGGTTAAAGGACCTTGAGTGAGGGAGTAATTAAACATATGAAATCTATTTGAAAGCAGAATATCTGGCTTATTATAGGTTTTTCTGGTAAAATACTTATCAAAATCTGGTCCTAAGAACCTTATAAGGTTTCTATTCAACAGGCCATTGATTAATGTGTCGATAGGGTTGATTCTGTTATAACCAAGGGCTGGATGAGCTGCATTAAGATCAGCCAGCAGATAGACAGGGATGTTACGTTTCATTAATGATAATATATCTTGCTGTGGAAATATTGGGTTTCTTGGGGGCAGATAGGTCGTGGCGACTAAAATTGGTCCCTGTACTGTCTGTATTTCGACAGCGATAAGATCGTGATTGAAACCATCAATTAACTTGACAGCAACATCCCGTCGAACTGCTATTGCTGTACCAGCCCCCTGTTCACCAGAGGTGTTGCACTGGAACACATTATAGTTCCAGATCTTGATATGGGTAGAGTCAGGAATTCCTGTTGAGTTAAGAAGTATGAGGTGAGGAGAGAGGGAGGAGTAGATATTAGCAAGTTCCTTACACCTGAGGAACGTCCACTTTAATACATTATGTTGAATCACTGTGAGGGAATCCATTATGGTAATCGTCCTTTGGTCAGATCTAAGAAGCCTGATTTTATTCTACTGAACTTATCTGGAGTGATCCGGACAATCTTGGAGATGTATTTGTCCAGTTCAATAGAGCCACTGTTAATGGATTGAACCACTGTGGAGTTAGCTAACTTTTCAGTGTATAAGTATTTCATAGTTTTGGTCTCAAAAATCAATTTCTTAATTTGGTCATGAGATGCGGATTTAGGGGGGTTTGATAAATTGATGGAAGTATACAATTTTATACCAACCTTAGGAGGTGCTAGATTCATTGGAGGAAGGGGAGGGAGAGCAATAGCTCCTAGCAATTCAGTGTCCAGAGGTTCAGAAGTTGAGGTAGAGGGCTGTGGTTGTCTTTTTGCAGGATTAGCAGGCTCAAATATATCCGAATCTGCGTCACTCAGTGCTCTTTTCCTATTGGCTCTAGTGCTATGTATTGCACTGTAGCCTTGCTGTGTCCTGTATATAGTGTACCCGTGTGCGCATGTACTATACACTTACTGATTATATGTATTCATTTAATTACAAACAAATCATTTTGTGATAAAACCAAGTAGAAACAATAATAGGCAGTATTTGGTATGTTAATTATCGGAGCGTAGGCAATGGGCAGTGAGCTATGTTAAGAGTTATAATACAGGGGAACTAATATGCACTGAGAGCCCTTTTTCAAATGAGATGGTGAAAGTGTGCACATTAAAGCAATACCACTCTCCCCACAGCACTGATTTTTGCAGAAATATACTGGAGAACCATCTTGTACCTATTCCAGCACTCTTGCCACAAGTACCAGAGGGTTTGGATATCTTGGGCTTTTGCAGTTGCAAAACTTCCAAGTGTCAGACCACTAGATGCTCCTGTGTGAAAGCAAACGTTCTATGTACGATCAACTGATGGATGTGATCAAGTAAACACTGATATTGAAAATGAAGAAGGTGGAAGTGAAAGTGAAGAATGTAACTTTTGATTTGTGCCATTGTGCATCTTTCTTCATTCGAACTTCTCTTCCTTCTGCCATGTAAATGCAAATTATTGAGCAAGCTGAACTTGCATATACTCCCAATGTTTCTGAAAATTACATGTATTTTTTATTATTGAAATTGAAAGCGGTGAAAATTCTTCTTCCCAGTTTTGAGTCATGATGAACACAAGCAATGACAGTTATCACCATCAGCCCATACATCATTCATTCATTCACGTAGATTGCCATGCCTATAGCATGACACGGGCTTTTGTCGTAAGACAGCCGGAGAACTCCAGAGGAGTAAAAAATTGTATTATCAAAAGGGAATGTTAGTTTTTGAAAGGGAGAAGTTAGTTAGATTAAAAGGGTTAGGAACAGGAAAAAGGATGAAGGATGAGGGGTAAGGATGATGAATGAAGGATGGGAATGACAAGACGTAAAATGGGCAGAAAGTAACCCGAAAAAGGGGACTCCTTTTTAGGTCCACGAAAGAAAGTTTTTAGTTAGAGAAAAATTATTGATAGTAGCAAGTCCCAGTAAGTAGGAGAGACTGGGAGAGGAGAGAAGAATTTTCAGTAGGAGAAAATAAGAGTAGGCTTAAGCAAAGAGGCTCATTCCTGCTCTATGTTAATTTGGAAAAGGTAATCGAGGAGGTTAGAAGGATTGGGTAGGTTATGTGAGAGGGGGGAGGGGCCCAGTTCTGTACCACGCTCGGTAAGTTAGTACGAGAGAGGCCCCTCAAGGATCAGTTTATCCCTGCAACTGGAAATGTTGCAGGAATTGCTGTAACGTGGAGGTTGAGGTTAAGGAGAGGACTCTGGCAAGGATCTGGAAGGCAATGGGTATGAGGTCTTGCAAGGTGAGGGACAAGGTTTGGGTTGGGAATGAGGATGAGGGTTGTTGCTGATCCTTTTGAGGAGCAGTTGCAGGTAGGTGCTGGTCCTTTTGGGGAACAGTTGCAGGCCGTTGCTGGTCCTTTTTAGAACCAGTTGCAGGTGTAGACACAGGAGCAGTAGCTGGCTGACGTTGTCTTCTCTGGCGAGGAGTTCTCTGTTCTTTAGGTAGTTGGGTTGGAGCTGGTTTGTTTTGGTTTGAAGAGGATGTATTCTTCATAGCTCCTATCCTCTTGAGACGCTCTGGGCAGCGCTTATTCCAAGCATGGTGTGGCTTAGAACAATTGGGGCACTTGGATGTGGTTTGTCGACCTTCTTTGTGGGCCTTAATGCACACTTCTGTGCTATGTCGCTGGCTGCAGACACCACAGATAATGGGGCCTCTGCAATCTTCTTTATGATGTCCAAAGCGTTGGCATATGTAACATCGAAGGGGCTCAGGTGTATAATCCTTGATGGGGAAGGTACCCCAGACTCCTAAGTCCAGTTTGGAAGGAACTGGACCTATAAAGGTGGCGATGAGACGTCGAACAGGAACGTCATCTTTGCTTGTGCAGCGAACAGCACAGTCAATGGAGATAGGCATCAACACAGGATGCCTGGTAATGACTGCTTTCTTCCTGATGAAAGCAGGATCCAGCAGCGTTAAGGTGGGGTCTTCCTGAAGGAATCTGGCTGTCTCCACGTCCTTGGGGTAGATGATAAGGTCACCTTTCCTGTTGGGTCTTGCAGTGAGTTGCATGCCTGGCTTGGCAGCCATGGCAGCAACAGAGGCATAGGAGAGCTCGTGGTTTGCCTGTGAAAGTCAAAATTTTGGCAGAGGCTTCTTTTGCTGTGTAGCTGGGATGTTCTCTATTATGGCAGTGGCTTCTTGCAGGAGTGTCTGGAGGCAATCTGTGCAGTTGCAGTCCGTGGAGTGGGCCCCTTGTTCGGTCTCCATGGCGTTGGAGGACTCAGGCACGTGGGATGAAGGGATGACTGCTGCTGCAATTGACTCCTGTGAAGTTGAAGGGACAGGCAAGGATAAGTCTGTGCTCTCAATCCTTGGAGTCACTGATGGCGATGGTGGGGCTGATTCTGGAGCTGGTGAAAGTTTTTCAGGAGTCTTTCTTCTCTTGGGAGAGGGTGTAGTCCCTTCCCTGGGAGCTTCTGCCTTTTGAGTAAGTTTTGTGTACGTAATAATATTGGTAGATGCATCCTTACACCCCTCACATTTACATCTGACATGATGATTGTATACAGCTGGGTCGAATGTCAGGGTAGTTTCTTTGGCAATGGTGTCAAATGTGTAGGCACGTCGCCGTTGGTATGCTTCACAGTCCAGACTATTAAAGTAGTCCTCACAGTGTCTGGAGTCTTCACGATAAATGCTCCATCCCCGTTTTCCCAGATGAAAAACGGACATTGTGGCGAAACTCTACGGAGATTGCAGTGAAAATGTCACCCCTGAGAGGTTATCCAAGTGTTGAATGTAGGCGATGTGTCTATAGTCCAGGCGAGGAGTTGTTGTCGGCACCGAGTCTAAAACGAAACTGCCCATACATCAAGAAATGCCAAGTAATATTAGCCAAGTGCACCATAGAAGTCTATTTCATTAATCATTATACTAAATTATCATAATAGTGAATTTTGTGTGATGAAGAATACAGTATTCATTTAGCTGAAGTGAATGTACTTATTCACTATATCAGTGAATTAGGAATTGATCTCTGTCAAACTGAGTGTTCAAATTAATAAACTTAATGTGTAAACCTATATTTATAATCATTTCATACTTAAATGTGCTTTGTCATATGAACGTTCACTATTTCACTTTTGAAAGCCATCATCTTGTATTTCAATCTGGTGTAATTTAGGTTATAGGTTAATTGACAAGTAAATTCAAAGTACGTAAAGTTGGGAATTTTCTTTAAACGTTTTCTTTTTTATACACAATTCTGTTCCTGTAAGCTCCTCCAAAGTTTTCTTAAAACTGCCGTATGGTCTCTCTTAACAGAAAAACTAGTTGCATTGACCCTTTTAACACATTTTTTCTTAACATTTTATTCTATAGAGGTTTGTGATAGGTTTGCAAATAAGGAGTTATGGGGCTAGGTCTGTGAGCTCGAAGGACATGATGGTGGGTTATAATAAAAGATTATCACTAAAAGAGTCACTTTAATGGAGAATGTGGGAGGCAGCAGTACACAGTTCCTTCGGCCATGAACTTGCCGGTTACACTATATGGACAAAAGAAAGCGGCGTCACGCCACGCACATCATGACAAGAATTATGGGTAAAAACAAATGATTGTACCCAAGCGCATAATCAACAACACTAATGCATCATAAATAAAAGTTTAATATTCTAACACCCCCTCATAAACTTTTATTCTCATCAATCTGCAAATTACTACACATCAAACAAATATATGCATCATGGTAATCAAAAACAAACAAAATACAAAGCTATCAAAGGTCAATATTACAAAACCATTATTGACACAAATTAAAATAAATCAACTTTGCTTTAGTTACTGGTTTTGTAAACATATCGGCTTTATTTTCACTTGAGGGGACATACACTAAATCAACATTTTTACTCATAACTTCATTACAGATAAAATGATAGCGTATGTCTATATGTTTAGACCTTTGATGGTAAACAGGGTTCTTAGCAAGTTTAATTGCCCCTTGGTTATCAACAAATAATATGATGGGTTTGACTTCAACATTAATCATATCAGTTAACAACTGCTGCAAAAATTTTGCTTCTTGGATAGCAAAAGTCAATGAAACATACTCAGCTTCACAAGAACTTAAAGCTACATTGCTTTGTTTCTTACTCTTCCAAGAAATAAGAGCACTATCGGCGTTCATTTGGTAACAATAACCTGAAATACTTTTACGATCTTCAGAACTACCCCAGTCTGAGTCGCAGTAACCAGAAATCTCAATAGTATCGTAAGACCTCTTAAAAAATAAGGCAATGTTGTTTAGTACCTTTAAGAAATTTTAGAACATATTTACACATAGCCAAATGACTTTGAGTTGGCCTAACCATATACTGTGAAAGTTTAGACACAACAAAACTTAAATCAGGCCTAGTACAAGTCATGATATATATCAAGCTTCCAACAATGTTTCTGTAAAGAGTACTATCAACTAGTTCAGGACTTTCCTCAAAAGTACACTTATTAACACTTAGATCACAAGGAATTGACTTTGGGTTGCATTCATCCATTTTGAACTTTCTCAAAACTTTCTCAAGGAACTTACTCTGGTTCATTTTTATACAATCTCCATCAAAAACAAACTCAATACCCAAAAACCATGAAAGTTTCCCTAAATCTTTCATCTCAAATCTATGACATAATACACGTTTAGTGTCAAACAGAGCTTTCTCATTACTACTGGCAATGATCATATCATCAACCCAAACCAAAATAATTACATGAAAGTTATGTCTTTTATTGACATACACACAATGATCACTTAATGACTGCTCAAAATCATTTTGAATTAAGAAATCATGGAGCATATTATTCCAATTTCTGCCTGATTGCTTTAAACCATACAGAGATTTATTCAGTTTCCAAACCAATTGTTCATTATTACTTCCTGTCTCAATGTAACCTTCAGGCTGTTGAACAAATATTTCACAATCAATATCAGAATTAAGATAGGCAGTTTTAAAATCCATACAATGCACAATTAAATCATATTGTACTGCCAATTGCATAAGCATTCTAATTGAGGTCATACGCACTGTAGGAGAAAAAGTATCAGTATAATCAACACCTTCAATTTGGGAATACCCTTTTGCAACATAGCGAGCTTTATATTGCTCTTCACCATTTAACCCTTCTTTAATGGCATATACCCATCGTCCACCTACAATACAACGGTTGTTTGGTAAACTACACAATTCATAAGTATTGTTATCTCTCAAAGATTGAATTTCATCATCCATTGCAGCTATCCATTTGTGAGCCACATGTGAATTTAATGCCTCTCTATAGCTTTCAGGAATTTCAGTTACTTTACAACAATAATGAACAGAATAGCCCAGTAAATCAACATTATCAGGATCAACATATTCTTCAAGATATTTGGGAGCAGTTCGCTCCCTACTTGGGTAACGGGACTCTCCTTCCCTTTCAGTTTCAGTCAAATCTGTGTTAATTTCACTATGCTCATCTTCAACAAGGATATGTTTAGAAACAGGATCACTTTGATTATCATTAACAGTTGCTTTCTTTTCATTGCAAATGACATTCTCATTATCAAAATCAAATTCACTATCTTCTGATTCACCATCTTCCTTTAGACTTTGGGATTTATCAAAATTGAATTTATCAGTAAAATGTACTAACCTAACCTTTCTCAAACTGTCAGTTCCTGGATAATATACAAGATAAGCAGGACTGTATGAATCATAACCAACAAATATTCCCTTTTCACATCTTGGATCTAGCTTAGCTTTCTTTTCTACATAAGCATAACACAGGGAACCAAAAATATGCATATTTTCAAGTTTAGGCTTCTTAGACGTTAACACTTCATATGGGGTTTTATCTAGTCTAGAATTGTAGCATCTATTCCTTATATAAGCAGCTGCCCTAACAGCATAATTCCACATGAATTTTGGTAGCTTTGCTTCAATTAAGAGACATCTAGCCATTTCAAACAATGTACGCTACATTCTCTCAGCAGTACCATTTTGGTGTGGTGAATTTGGTGAAGAAAATTCTTGCTTAACCTTATTACTTACCAGAAATTTTTTAAATTCTGAAGAAGTAAATTCTCCTCCATTATCACACCTTAATCTTTTAACAACACCATAAGAACTAGTGTCAGCAAGGAATTTCTTAGTAGCATCAAGTGCATCACTTTTCTGCTTCAAGAAATAAACAAAAACAGATCCTGAATAATCATCTACAAAAACAATACAATATTTAGATTTTTCCCTTGATTCAATACTCATTGGTCCAGCAAGATCACAATGTACAAATTCCATTTTACTATTTGCTCTCTCATCTGGTAATCTGTTCCTAGATAAATGCATTTTACCTTCATGACAAGTTATGCAATCAAACTTACTTTTGACACTAATTTTCATACCTTCAGCTTTATCTTCTAACTTCAAAATGTCTTTAACATTGCAGTGTCCCAAAACCTTATGCCACTCCTCTAGTGAACGAGATTTACATGAGTTTACATTATTTAGATAATATAGCTTACCTTTCTTATTTATTTCAAAAGACACACCATTTGGACTTATCAACTCAGAATGATTAGGATTAAAGCTTACTGTAGCTCCTTTACTAACAGCTGATTGTACAGAAAATATATTCTGCTTAAAAGTAGGAATATACAAGGCATTATCAAGAACAACATTTTGTTTTATACCATTTGTATCAAAAAGTACAATTTTAGCCTTACCTTTACCTTTAACAATATTCTTGCATCTTGCACCATCTGCAAGTTCAACCATATGCTTTGATTCATCAAAGTCTTCATCAAAACACTTAAACTTGGATTTGTCAGTAATGATGTGGGTAGTAGCACCACAATCAACAAGAACATTACATACATCTGTAGATATGTTATCAACAGAGCAACTTATTTTGAAACAACATTCTTCATCACTATAATCATTAGTGGATCTAGGCTTACAAACATTCACAGTTGCACTAGAAAATCTAGTAGCCCTATTAGCCTTTCTACATTCATCAAAATTATGTGTAATGGTTTTGCATTCTTTGCACCACTTACCTCTGTCTTTCTTCAACCTACACTCGAAAGACTTATGTCCAGTCTTACCACATGAATAACATCTTACTGATGAGCCACTGGCAGATCCACCACACTGATAATCAGGATTCTTCTTATAATTCACCTTAAGGACGTTCTCACTCTTCACATCAGGCCTGTGTGCCTCTCGACTCCTCAGGCTTTCTTCATAACTCCGTAGCAGAGACTTGAATTCTGGAAACGTAGACTCGGTATCCTTCTGCATAACAACAGTATTAAATGGAGTAAATTCCTCTGGAAGACCCTTCAACACCATAGCAATAAGAAGGCTGTCGCTGATCGTCTCACCAGCTGACTTTAACGAAGTGGAGGCTGCCTCTGCTCGAAGAAAATAATCAGTTACACATTCTTTCCCTCTCATTTTCAGTGATGTCAGCTCCGTGTAGAGGGAGATGATTCTTGGTTTCCTAGTACCTCGGTAATGGTCCCGTAGAATCTCCAATGCCTTTCTTCCATCGTTGACTGCATCTCTCATTATTAATTGGAGGCTCTTATCATCTAGAACTTGAACGATCTCGGCAAAAATGTCAGCATTTTTAGCACTGAATTCCGCTGAAGTTTGATCTTCACTTTCGTCTAGGGTAAGTTTTCGAAGTCTCAGATGGGCTAGAAATTTTATCTCCCACATTTCATATTTCTCCTCATCACCATCAAAATACAACTTCCTCTTGCTTGAGCTGGGCCCATAACCTGTGAGCTCGAAGGACATGATGGTGGGTTATAATAAAAGATTATCACTAAAAGAGTCACTTTAATGGAGAATGTGGGAGGCAGCAGTACACAGTTCCTTCGGCCATGAACTTGCCGGTTACACTATATGGACAAAAGAAAGCGGCGTCACGCCACGCACATCATGACAAGAATTATGGGTAAAAACAAATGATTGTACCCAAGCGCATAATCAACAACACTAATGCATCATAAATAAAAGTTTAATATTCTAACAAGGTCGTCATCATACATAGCCTACATTCCGCTAAAAAATCTATTGTCCACCTCTAAGAAATATGAATCATTAGAATGTTATAGTTTCTAGGCCTGTATTTCCATATCTTCTTTACAAAAAAATCTCTAGATATGAAATGTTACTTAGAAGAAATATATATTGGATATTCAGTTTTCATAAAATCTATTTTAAAGTTACTTTCACATAATTAGGTATTGAAACCAGGAAAGTATTATTCGGTATTTATGAAGAATTGCATCCGTAAGCATTGAAACGTTTATCCTTTTTTTTATTTAGAAATTATTTATGTGTTGTAAATGATACAAAGGCTTTATTGAGCTAATCTCTTTAATTATCTCATGATTAATAAAATAATAAAGAAACTGTAACCACGATATTGCTGAAATGTTCATAATTTTTAGAATTATTTACATAATAATTCTTGTTCTTTATAATTATCACAAGTCAAAGGAATGGACAGTTTGAAAACCTTCAGTTGGCGGTGTTCGCTTAGTCTCGGTGTCGACAACATCTCGTGGATTATGTGCATCGTAACCTCCCGAAATATTCACTGTGATTCCCGTAGAGTTCACCACAATGTCCGTATTTCAATTAGGAAAAAGGGCATGGAATTACTATTCTTCAAAATACAGACACTGTGAAGACTACTTTAATGGCCAAGCTTGTGACTGTGATAGCTGTGTGGCTTACCAGCAGCGCCGAGCTTACATCTTTAACACCATGGCAGAACATAACTATGCTGTAGACTCAGAAATTTATAATCACCACGTCTCCTGCAACTGTGAGGGTTGCAAAGATGCCTCTGACAAACTTGTCCAGTATGATAAATTCGCTGCTGCCAAGAATGAAAGCAGGAAAAGAAAGAAGACTTCTACATCTTCAACAGCTCCAAATTCAGCCCCACCATCGCCATCAGTGACTCCAAGGACTGAGAGCACAGACTCGTCCTTGTCTGTCCCTACAACTCCTCAGCAATCAGGTGCAACTGCAGTCATCCCTTCTACCAACGAGCCTGAGTCCTCCAACGCCATGGAGACTGAACAAGGGGCCCACTCCATAGACTGCAACTGCACAGATTGCCTCCAAACACTCCTGCAAGAAGCCACTGCCATTCAAGAAAACATTCCAGCTACGCAGCCAAAGAAACCTCTGCCTAAGTTTCGACTTGCACAGGCAAACCACGAGCTCTCTTATGCCTCTGTTGCTGCCATGGCTGCCAAACCTGGCATGAAACTCACTGCTAGACCTAACAGGAAAGGTGATCTTATCATCTATCCCAAGGACATTGAGACAGCCAGATTCCTTCAGGAAGACTCCACCTTAACACTGCTGGATCCTGCTTTTATCAGGAAGAAGGCAGTCATTACTAGGTATCCTGTGACGATGCCTATCTCCATTGTGACCTCGTGCAGCAATATTGACTGTGCTGTTCGCTGCACAAGCAAGGATGACGTTCCTGTTAGACGCCTAATTGCCACCTTTATAGGTCCAGTTCCTTCCAAACTGGACTTAGGAGTCTGGGGTACTTTCCCCATCGAGGAATACACACCTGAGCCCCTTCGATGTTACAGATGCCAACGCTTTGGACATCATAAAGAAGAATGCAGAGGCCCCATTATTTGTGGTATCTGCAGCCAGCGACATAGCACAGAAGTGTGCATAAAGGCCCATAAAGAAGGGCGACAAACCACATCCAAGTGCCCCAATTGTTCCAAGCCACACCATGCTTGGAATAAGCGCTGCCCAGAGCGACTCAAGAGGATAGCAGCTATGAAGAATGCATCCTCTTCAAACCAAAACAAACCAGCTCCATCCCAGCCACCTAAAGAACAGAGAACTCCTCGCCAGAGAAGACCAACTCAGCCAACTCCTGCTCCTGCTTTTACATCTACAATTGCTCCTGCATCTACACCTGCAACTGCTCCTAAAAAGGACCAGCAACGACCTGCAACTGTTCCTGAGAAGGATCAGCACCGACCTGCAACTGCTCCCCAAAGGGACCAGCAACAACCTTCATCCTCATCCCCTTCCCAAACCTTGACTCAAGCAATTGAGTCTCTCACCTTGCAAGACCTCATACCTATCGCCTTCCAGATCCTTACCAAAGTCCTCTCCCTCTCATCAACCTCCACTTTCCAGCAACTCCTGCAACAGTTCCAGTTCTCAGCCACTGAGCAGAGATAATCCTTCCCCTCTTGCAATCCTCCCCTTCCCAATTCCCTATTCCTAAATGGAGAATAGTTATTACAAGGCTGTTTCCTCATAAGGAAACAGCTCTTGTTTTTCCTGTCTCCCACCCTCTTTCCCTGTTAACCCTCTTCTTACCCTATCCTTAGGGGGCCTTTCTCGTGCCAGCTAACCGAGCGCAGCACAGTTTTGGCCCCCTCCCCCTTTTCCATCCCAAGAGCAGGAATAAGCTTCTTTGCTTAAACCTACTCCTTTTCTCTCCTACTAAAACTCCTTCTCTCCTCTCCCAGTTTCTTTTACTTACTGGGACTTGCTACTATCAATACTATTTTCTCTGACTAAAACTTTCTTTCGTGGACCTAAAAAGGAGTCCCCTTTTTCGGGTTGCTTTCTACCCCTTGCCAAGTCTTGTCATACCTCTCCCTCATCCCTCATACTACATCCTTTTATTCCTTATCCTGCATCCTTTTCCTGTTCCAGACTCTTTCCAAT
Organism: Palaemon carinicauda; assembly: GCF_036898095.1. Lineage (NCBI taxonomy): Eukaryota > Metazoa > Arthropoda > Malacostraca > Decapoda > Palaemonidae > Palaemon > Palaemon carinicauda. The sequence continues at coordinate 84,251,770 of NC_090728.1, forward strand.
TCTACCTCTTCTTTTAATAAACCATATTGCTCCTTTAGGAGTTCTCATTCTAGATAGCTATTCTCTTACGGGCTGTCTAGGACAAGAGCCCGTGTCATGCTATGAGGCATGGCAACCTTGAACGAACGAACGAACGATCAGTTGGCTTTAATACCCCAACAATCAGTTGTTAGCACTCATAACACAACAAAGTTTTCTATGGTAGAACGGCGGCTGGACAATATTGTCTAACCTTATTTACCTCTGATGTAATTATATCTATAGAGTGCGACATTAATATTTAATGTAAGATATAATGTGGGTATGTGCGTTAAATATGGTGTTCACTGTGCCACTTATATGAACTTAGTAGGGTGGTAGTTGGGGCCAGTCTGAAACCAATTGGGAAAGTTTCTTAGGTCAACATGAAGAAATAAGGTTTGATGGTAATACTGGCTGTATAATTAGATATTGTGGAAATCTTTTTTTTTTTTCCTCCCTCTTTTCAAAATGTCTGCCCGACTTTACATATGGCATGCAGTATGTCCATCTTTTAACATATCAATCTTGGAAGACTGTGTCTATACATTTTTTCGAGTGGAAATAACAATACAAATATTTTCATGATAGTAGGAGCAATATATGTCAGCCATTTTGCAGTATGGCAGCGGCTGCCAGAAATATTTGTCATTGTAGTAGTTTATACGCATAGATGTTCGTTCATAACATTCCCAGTTGTGCATACCATGTTATGTTCATCGAGTAAATTTGTAAATAAATTTCATAACTTGAGCATTTAGAGATGACAGCCATTTTTGTAACAATGGCCACCTGTCTATACATTTGCATAATCTCACCCAGTTGATGTGTAAGAGTTACGATGTGGCATCAATGTTTTGTAGGCTGGGCATATCAATGGTGATGTGTTTACACTGGAAGTCTTATTCAATATTTAGATCATGCAGTTATGTTCCTTCACTCGACTAGTGCACATTTCTACGCTCATGCAGTTAAATTTTACTTCACAACATTGCTACATGCAATTTTTATCAGTCTTAAACCACATGCACTTAGTCGGTACTATCTAACAATAGTGTACCGTTCCTCATACCTGAGAATTCTTAAGGACGTGCTCAGGGCCCTCACATACCGAACTGCTGCCCCAGGGCAAAGTTCCTAGTGACGCCACCCCCCCCCTTGAATCCCAACCCTAAAATCAGCCCCAACCCCCTTTGAAATCACTTTGCTGCTCATGGCCATGTACATAGAAACTTAACTATGCTGTAAGGCCTAGTTATAGGATATTGAAATATATAATAACAGATTAATTATACTGGGGATAAAGTATTTTATATTGAGTGACTTAAAAATTATAAAGTAAACAACTTTTAATTTTTGCTTCATAAATACACATTAACAGCAATGTGGACTTTGAGGTAAAAGAAAACAAATTGATTTCAAAACAAAATTCCATCAGCAGTACAGAAACATTCAACCATAACAGTACTCAATTGCCAGGCCAATTCCTCATCAATATCTTTCTCCTTCCTAAGGCGTTCCTCGGTTTCTTTCCATGCAAGGAAGGCTTTTCTGTGCCAGGTTATACCCTCATGTATAGCTATTTGCAAACAATCCTTCCACTTCCCGCCACCATTATATCCTCCTGGTAATTCAAATTTGGACTTTGAATTCTGTGGACTGTGTGAAAATAGAATGCAGCAAAATCAATATGCTGCCTTTTTGTATGGCGAGTAGAGCAGCCAGGTTCTTTTAATGGCCTCACCTTTGCCATCTTTAAGTTTTTTTTTATAGAACCATGCTTCGGTCATTTTTTTACCCTTCCTCCCAGAAACAAAAGGCCCTTTTGAATTTTTCAGCTCCAATTGCTATAAGAGTGTCACAAATGTCCAACGTCAAATGGTCAAACGGAACCAAACTAAAGTCGCTTCTCTGAATATACTCAACTTCATTCTTTGCACGGTGCTACTATAGCGTGAGGTCTACCGCCATATGTCGCCTACCCAGGCGGAGGGTGAGGTCTACCACGTGACAAGCTTGGACCTTCCGCAACCTAAATGCCATTGGGTACCAGCATTCTACAGTGAACCACCAGAAATATTATGTGGATCCAGCGACAGGAGCACACACACAGGCAATTGAGCGATCGTGGTTGGACGCTAAAACGATGATTCTGAAGAGATCAATGCGAGGTGTTGGTCGTCAGCTGTTCCAGTCTCATCTTGATTATTTTTGCTGGAAGATGATGAGAAAAAATTTCAATGATCTATTTGTGTCTTTCTTAGAAGATGTACGAAATGTGTACCGCTAGGATAAATGTATGGAAATATATGATAACATGTTTATTTTTACCTTTATTCCTTTTTTTTAATGTAATTAGAAATCCATTTATCTATTTAAGTCATTTCTAAGATATGTTTAAATTAAGTGGTTATTGCTTAAACAAATGTATGAAATGTGTTTCATCTATGAGGGACGAATAATTTAGCAGTAGACCGGTAACATGTTTATTTTAACCTTTATTCCTTTTTTTTAATGTAATTAGAAATCCAATTATCTATTTAAGTCATTTCTAAGATATGTTTCAATTAAGTGTTTATTGTTTTGTATCGCTAGAATAAATATGGAAATATATGATAACATGTTTATTTTTACCTTTATTAATTTTTTTTTCAATGTAATTAAAATTCCAATTATCATTTTAAGACATTTCTAAAATATGTTTAAATTGAGTGTTTATTGCTTAAACAAATGTATGAAATGTGTTTTATCTATGAGGGACGAATAATTCAAAGGTAGACCTCACGCTATGTGCTAACGGGAGGTAGACCTCAGGCTATAGTGTGGTAGACCTCACGCTATAGTAGCACCCTTTGCACTTCCTTCACATTTGGTTTCTTCTACATCCTCCTCAGTCTCATGATCACTAGTTTCTTTCTCTTCCCTATTAGACCCAGTCTTAGAATCGTCCAATAAGTCCTTATCCTTAGACTCCTCTTCGAACTCTTCCTCATTATCCTCACATTCGCTCAACTGGTCCTCACTCCTCTTAGTCTTCACAATAAAGTCTATCTTTCTCTTAAATCTTCTCTTTTTGTACTCGCTCCTGCTTAACCGAACACGTTTTGGTGGCATAGCTTAGGATAGCTATGATAGCTGGTACTAAAGCCTGATAAACTGAAAAAAATGAATAACCATACTTAGTTTGTACTAAGTAATATTTATTCATAGCAATAGTGGATTGCTGTGAATAAATATTACTACTTTTTCAACCCGACTTCTGTAAAGTCGAGAGCAAATTAGAGACAAAAACTCAACATGTATATTCAGAAACACTCAATTGTTGAACCGCTCAAACTGTGTAAAAAACGCGAAGGACACACGCCCTCTCTACCACACAAATTCCCGGTTCACACAACAGCCTAAAGTACTAGATACCCTAAAATCAAACTACGTATACTACATCATTTTAAACTAAATATAAATTCCCCATTGTACCAAAGGCGGCAGGCTTAGCCGCCTATTGAAGCTTCCATAACATCATCCATCATAAATGCTCTATATTTGTTTGTCACACTTCTGAAGCTCTTTACCCATTACCTATGTGACTTTATCAACATTATCAGTGATTCGTCACAAAATATCTGATAGCAATAGATATACAGTACCATAAGTAGCAGTAAACAGGCTGTCTCGTCACAAGCTGTCAGCTGAGCTTGGATAAACAGAAAATGTAGAAGAAAACGATTGTATTTTGAGGCAAACATTTTCAAGTGCATGATTTTCCTTGTCAGGATGATAGCAAAATGAAAAAAAAGAATCAGGGAAATATTTTATTTTTTGTTGGCTTTAATGGATTCATTTCAAAAATCATAATTTACGATAAAAAAAAAAACTTCATAGCTTTTATCCTTTAACCCGCTAATTGTTATCATTTCAATCTTGTGGGGCGGCAAGTCCGTGCTATTTTTGCCACCCCAGGGCATTGCCCCCCCACCCCCCACCCCTGTGGGAAATAATTCCGGGAAAGGCCTCCCCGTTTCTGATTTCCGGACCCGAGCCTGAAGGATGGAGCGCCAACACTCTCACACTTGACAAACTAGAGAACCGCAATGAAGACGGTTTGCTTTCCCTACACACGTTCAAGTCCAAAGATTATTCTATACCGGGACTGTCGGAACCGATATCACCTTGATATTCAGAAGCTACTCCAGGGCGCAGAATAGTAATTCCTAATCAAGTGTGGTTGGACTGAATCAGTTACGTTAACGACAGTTTCACAAAGAGTTAGGGGAAGCAGTACTGTAAAAGTCAAAACGTCCTAAGGACCACCGGTAATACCGTAAAACATTACAATAAAGGATTGACACCGATAGCTTTAGATTGACGTAAATATAAACATACCTTTAAGTCATATCTCACCTCATGTGATAACTCATTTAGTCATTTCAAAATGTAAAGATCAAGTTAAAAACAGTTTATAATTTTAACCTAAAAATGGCGTTTATTTCCTTAAAGTACAACAGGAATTTTCACCTAACTGACACAGGAAAAACACAGCAAAACTACCAAACTGAAATTTGAATAAAGACCGCATGGCATATGAAAAATGAAAAATGCCAAGAAAATGGTCGAATCGTTTAAATCGTAAATCAATAACCAAATGACTAATCAACCAATGAAAGTAAAAATGATGACTGAAATAATACCAAAAGTTCTACTCACTACTTTGAACACATTCCTCTCGGGCAATAAAATTTCAAACTTGATAGAAGGGAACGGAAACACAACTTATGATAATGGACACGCCACGAATGATTAAACCAGACAGTTTGAACATGACTTCCTAGCTAAATGTGCACATCGTTAAATAAAAGCTAGAAAAAAAAGGGGGTACAGTTCCTTGGCCAAGGTTGAGCACCGTTAATTAGTACTCACGCTCTTGAGGGTTGATTGTAGACGTAGTGGAGGCATCTTGTAAACTGTTAAGAACATGGTGCATCTTCAGTTCTGCACTGACATGTTTTGTCTTCGTAAGTTTATCTTCTAAATAATGGCACAAAGTAAGGCATACTGTTGGTTAGTAAATGGTTGACCAACAGGTAGTTGAACCGATGCCTATGTTAAAACGGCGTCTCAGATGAAGAGGCTATGCCTACGTCCGCCTTCCACGCTTCCTGGTTTTTAAGTGGGCCGCTCGCACGCTTCTACCTCCCGCCGCTGAGCTGGTTCGAGCCGGTCGAGTCTTCTTCAAATTTCCATGAGTATGTGGTTTGCTGAAGGGTACTTCTTAAAATTTCCATGAGTACGTGGTTTGCTGAAGGGTACTTCTTCTTCAAATTTCCATGAGTACGTGGTTTGCTGAAGGGTGCTTTTTATAAATACAAGGATCATCCTTGAAAATCCAGGGGAAAGTAATTATAAAGAAATCCTACTGTCTGGCTTATAAAAATTAATAAACATACAAAAAAATTAAGTGGCGTTTAGTGATGTTCAATAACACAGAAAACAATCCTAGCTAAACAGACTTATAAATAGGTACTGAGATGTAAATAGCAATAAGCTAAGATCAATGAGTTACGTAAATTAAAGAGTTACTAAAATAGAAACCAATTGTGGTTGACCATACAAAGCTTCAAGAGCATTTGGAACAGAACGCAACCAAGTGCTGTTTTTTAAAATTGTCGACGTCGGTCGCATCGTCAAGTAATGTACTGTGAGCTCAGGAAATGAGATAAAATCATCTACAGAGGAAAGAGGTGATGAAAGGTAAAGCATTACAGGGAAATGATCGACATGTTAGCAGCAATGAATATTTAAGGGTATAATAATGAAGGTTACAAAGGAAACAAAAGAAAAACGAGATGCGTAAACTCCAGAAAATAACAAACAAAAAATTAAAAATGGAATAACGGGGGTGACTAAAATAAAGTGTGGAAAGAATTACCACACCCCCTATGTGTGGGCCGACGTGCTTGATCTTTCCAACACTAATATGAAACACAAGGACATGCAAAAAGACAGGATCCTCAAGGGTGAAAATGATGTCAGGAACAGAACCTTTGTCAACTATTTCCGCTCGTGGTTCCAAGGGGGCCTGAACCTTAGTTGGTGAGAGAGATGTGCCCTTAACAGCATGCCCCTTAGTTTTTGCCAAAACAAGATGCTATAAATGGTAGCATCCAGACAGACTGCCTCCCGACAGCACATACGGGTTGAACTATATGAGAAAGATTGACTAGGTCTCTGCCTTGCAGGACCTCCCTCTCAGGACAAGCTCTAGGGGCAGAGCAGCCTGAAAACTCTTGGGAGTGTGGCATATTGCCAAAGGGACCCACCTAGAGATCAAACTCTAGGCTGTTGTCTGGGAACTAACAGACTGTTCGGGGTTGCTGTCCACAGACTAGCACCTATGTAATTTAAACTACCCTCCAAAACCTGTGTACTGATCCTTAAATAAATATCCCTTACCTTATCTAAACCCCACTGACGAGCTGCCAACGCAAGAGCCCGTGTCCAGCAATAAAGGCTGGGCAATCTAACAAGCAAGCAACAAGGATTTTATGGGGTGCCCAACGGCAAGAGCCCGTGTCTTACACAAGGTAAGGCAATCTACACACACACACATAACGAGGACTTACGGGCTGCCCAACGGCAAGAGCCCGTGTCTTACACAAGGTAAGGAAATCTACACAAACACACATAACAAGGATTTGGGGGCTAAAACCAGTGGTCATAGAGCCCCCGTCCGGGCACAAGGCCTGGGCAATATAGACAAACAGTAACAGGAAGCATCAGTCTCAGCTCAGTTCCCAGACTGAGAGGATCACTCTCTCGGATTAAGAACCAGCTTACCCGGCACTGGGGACTCCCAGATCCCCTCCCAGTTTTCTGCTGTAAATTTTGGCTGTAATTCTGATTGGAACTGGCTGAAACTTTCGGCTGTAAACCAGAATCCGCTGGTCTTTGACCAGGCTTTCGGAAATACAATGACTACAAGTATTCAACAGCTTACAAACTTTGCAAAGTCATTGTACCTAGATGGGATTAAGCACTGCAAGAACCTATTTAGCTCCTCCACTAGTAACTGCAGATGCATAAAATGCAGGTACTATGTCGGCTTCAGAGAAGAACTTATGAACCATGTGGGTTTTGTGCCTACAGAATACCCATTAATGTCCCACCACCCAACGACTGTCATTGCCGGGACTGCAAATCACTTACTAGGGCATGCATTCCCTTTTTCATGGAAAGGAAAGACCGGCCAAGGAACCAAGACATTCCACCTCAAGACACTGAAGGACCTTACAGGAAAGTTCTCAATTGACACCAGTTTAAACCTGGTCTTGTCAAATACTGCAATCAACTACCCAGGCCAGATCAACATCATTGACATGATTATGATTGTCCACCATGTATTAATGCTTTTTGGCTTGCCAACAAACCTCCAGTGACAACACTTACAATCAAGACAACCCACATCTCTGCACCAGCTGCCACTCCACTGACCTCAACTTCAGAACCTATGGCCAGCATATCAGCCATGAACCTTGATTCTTCAAAAGGCACTTCAACAGCTCTGCACCTGGATGATTGCAACTGCACCCCCATGCTTGTCTTAACTCCTAAAGGAAGCCTCATCCACCCTAATGACTGTTACCATCAACCCTGCTCCAGTCCCAAATAGAACAGCCGCCAGTGAGCGGGCTGCAGATCCTCTGCCAGCTGTCACTGACCCAAAGCAGCTACCAAAGTTTAAATTGGCAGCTGTGGAAGGTGCACCTTCATATGCAGCAGTAGCTGCCATAGCAACTGCTAGCCCTGGCATCAAGCTGACAGCCAGAACCAACCTCAAGGGGGACTTAATAATCTCCCCAAAGGACCAGAACAGTGGCAGGCTTCTTCAGCGGGAATCCTCCCTGGTCTTTCTGGACCCAGAGAAGAAATTAAGAAAGGCAGTTGTCTACCACTACCCAACAAACATGCCACTGTCTTTCATTACTGACTGCAGCAATGTCTCCAAAGCTAAAAGGAGACTGGACCACCACAAACAACCCACCAAGGAAGTGACTGTCACCTTGTTTGGCCCAATTTCCAAATCATTGGACCTTTGACAGTGGGGAGAATTCCCCGTAAAGGGCTTCAAAAGCGACACATTGCGTTACTTGAACTGTCAATGTTTTGGACATCATAAGCAGGACTGCAGGGCTCCTACGGTCTGTGATGTCTGCAGCCGCCGTCACCCAACTCAAACCTGCATAGATGCGCACCAAGGAGGGTTGGAGACCCATGCCAACTGCCCCAACTGTGCTGGACCTCATCATGCCTAGAACAGGTGTCCAGACCTCCTGAAAAGACTACCAGCTCAACAGATCGATCCACCTACCTCTCCAACAACAGTACTGCTGCAACTACCAAAGCCTCAACGGGCTCCACGTTCCAGACCTCCTCCTCGTCCTCTGGTGGTCATTGATCCAGTGGCTCCTACCACAACCACTGCCCAAACTCCTACCACTGCTCCTATCCCAGTCACCGACCCTGCTCCCACCCCTGGTCAGATTCCTTCCCTTTCCCCTTCAATCTCCTCCATCATTTCCCAAGCAGAGTCCTTGCCAGTTGAAATGCTGATCCCCTTAATACTGCAGTTAGTACTGAAAGTCTGTACCCTTGCCAAGACTCACTCTAATACAGTTCAATCCCTCCTCTCTGCCCTAGCAACTCCCCCCATTGAACAGGGATAAGCAACTTTTCTCTGCTACTAAAGTTTCTTCTCTCCTATCCCAGTCTCTTCTACTCACTAGGACTTGCTACTGTCGCTACTTGTACCTATTACTAAAAATTTTCCCTTCGGTTCCAGTATGGACCTGGTTTCCTGGTCCCCTTGGCAGTTATGCTCTCGGTGATGAGCAGCCGCACCTCCCTACTTATAGTTATGCTCAAGGAGCTGAGCGACTGTAATTCCGGGCAGGTGAGGTTGTTGTGTTGAAGCTTGCTGTGTGAGCGAACTGATTACCAATTATTGAGTGGAACAGCTCTGCAAAGAGCTACTGATTTGAAAGAATAAGTCTCTTGAGAGCCGAGAACTTGTAATTGCGGAACCGATCATAAGGTCGGCGCTGCACCTGTTTTGGGGATATGACTTCGAGTCTTAAGAGCCCCAGTCCGGGCACAATGCCCGGGCAATCTAGAACGAACGTATGAACGAACGAGGAATCACCCGAGCTCTCGTGCCGACAACATCTCTCTCTCTCTCTTTCTTGCTAAGACGCGCCACTGAAAAATTTCAGTCCGCTGACCTTAGAGTTTCGTCACCATGCCCGTCTTCCACCTTGGAGACTGGACAGGGCACCTGTCTCCTGACGAACAACACTACTGCAGGGACCGCTACATTGATCCCTCCTGCGACTGTGATAGCTGTATTGCCTATTCACAAAGAAGAGCGCAACTTTTCAGCTAAGTAGGCCTCAGAACTACCGATTTTTCTGACAAATCACTGCCAACTCATAACATGAGATGTAGCTGCCAGCAGTGCAAAATTGCCTCTGACAAGATCCTGAAGCACTACAGAACCATTAAAGCCACCAGGGAATAGGACACACATCCCTTCAAGCGAAGGAAGAGCCCTTAATGCCCTTCTCCAGTGCCTCCCACACCCCAGTCATCACCTGCCACAACTCCAAGGCCTGAAAATACACTTCAATCCTTGTCTGCACCTTCAACTCCACTGCAGACAGTTGCAGCTACAGCTACCCCTCCAACCTCGGCGCCTGAGACTTCCACAGCCATGGAATCAGATTCTGCTGAGACCCAGTCAGTCCCTTAGGGAAACCATTCCCTGGACTATAACTACACTGTCTTCCTTACTCAACTCCTGAACGAAGCCTCTGCCATTGCTGCCAGCATTCAAGCTCCAAAAGAAACCAAGAACCCACTGCCAAATTTCAAATTACACCAAACTGACAGCTCCATCTCATACGCTACCGTTGCTGCCAAGGCTGCAAAGACTGGTATACAACTCGAAACCAGACCAACCAAGGAAGGAGACCTTATCATCTCCCCAAAAGGACCAGGAAACTGCCAGATGTCTCCAGGAAGAACCAGCCTTGGCACTGCTTGACCCCGCCCTAATCCATAGTAAAGAAGTCATAGCTAGATATCTAATCACCATGCCCATCTCCATCGCCACATCTTGCAGCAAGGGTAAAGTATACAGTACTGTATAGCACAGAAAATAAATTTTATTTAGAATATGGAATGATATACTTAACTGTACATATAAAAAGACTATCTATCACGATAAAACATTGCCTAGCTGTGCATCTCTCTCTCTCTCTCTCTCTCTCTCTCTCTCTCTCTCTCTCTCTCATCTTCTTCCCAGCTGGTTCCCATTTTTAAATGGGGTTGCCATTGCGGACTAGCCGTTTCCATCTTTTTCTATTCTGCCTTCCGCCTCATCAATTCCCTTTTCCTTTAAGTCTCCTCTCACACAGTCCCTCCATCCCTTTCTTGAACTCCCTCTTCTTCTTCTTCCTTGAACCTACATCTCCATAGTATGTCTCCCAACGTCTTCCTCATCTCTCCTCATCAGGTGTCCATACCATCGCAGCCTCCCTTCCTGCACTTTCTTTGATATTTCCACCACCTTTGTCGACCCCCTTATGTAGTCATCTTTTATCCGATCCTCTCTTGTCATCCCAGACATCCACCTAAGCATTCTCATTTCTGCCACATCCATCTTCTCATCTGTCTTCCTCATGCTTGCTGTTTCCGTTTCATATAGCATTGCTGTTCTTACCACCGTCTTATGAAATTTTCCTTTTAATCTCAGTGGTATTCTTTTGTCACAAAGAAGAAGGCAAAGAAGAGATGGGAAGAGTCACAGTCAAGGGAAGACAGAGAGAGGTTCAGAGAGAAAAACAAGGTGGTGAAGAAGGTAGTAGCCCAAGCTAAAGCAATGGCATATGATGATGTGTATAATGAGCTGTGGACAAAGGAAGGATTAAACAAGATGATCAAGCTATCAAAGACTAGAAATAAGAGCACCAAAGATATTAAACACATCAAACCAATAAAAGATCAAGATGGTGTAGTACTTAGAAAGGAAAAAGACATTGTAAAAAGATGGAAAGAATATTTTGAACAGCTATTAAATGAAGAAAATGATAGATTATTAAGAGAGGATGGGCAGTTGAACTTTGGCATGGTAATAAGGTTCTCTAGGCAAGAGGTAATAAATGCACTGAGGAAGATGAAGAATGGGATGGCAACTGGACCAGACATGATTCCTGTGGAACCATGGAAAGGATTAGGAGATGAAGGAGTGGATATGTTGCGACCCATCTCAGAATCTGCAGTGTTGGAATATTCTCACTTGGCGCTGTGCGACCCATCTCAGAATCTGCAGTGTTGGAATATTCTCACTTGGCGCTGTGCAATGTGAAGATTCCCAGATCGCGTGACCAAGTTGGAATCTTATTTTGGTTGCTCTGGAGTGAAACAGATTCACGTAAATACGCTGACTGACTCGTTTACTTATATAGCAATAGGTGTGTTAACAATATTAGGCTCTATGAGGTGATCTCCTCGTCGTATATGCAGTGATCAGGCCATTATGTAAAGTTAGGTCATTATGTGTGTTTAATTTGTTTCCAAGGCGTGTTAGTTATTGTAGAATGGAATTGCCACCCCTATCTGTCACTGTGCTTAGGCCACCTAAAATTGTTGAATATCAGCCTCTAATTCACAAACAATGGGGAGGGTGTTGTAGTTAATTAACTAATATAATTTTTTGGGCTCAAGCCATGTCGTCCTGATGGAAGTTCCTATAGGGTAGCTTCCTTGGGTATATTACAACTACGGCGATATTCCCAGAGAATTTACCTTAAGGTACCCAGAATTCTAACTCCTGGAGCGAATATCCCTAATAAAAGAACCAGGGATATCGCGAAATATCAGAGGACGTATTCTTGTCACACCACATGGCAATCTGCACCCCGAACAGAAATAACACTTCGAAGGGGTCAATTGGCAAGAAAACGAAAACGAGAAAGAAAAGGAGAGCCGCTCGCAAGGCTCTCTCCTCGCCCGTTTTCTAAGCGTGCATTGCGCCGCTCACGGCGCCATCTGTATTCCTTTTTGCGTAGCTTAACAACTCGGTGTTTTTTTCCTGTGTTTCTCGCAAATTCTTGGATTTAATCAATTTATTATGCTTTCTCCAACTTCGTCTGCCTCTGATAAGTTGAGTATTATTTCTTTTATGTATAAATTTAGGCTCTTGGTAATTTTTAAAGTGATTAATAGTAATATCCTTGTTACAAGAGCTGTTACCTACCGGAGGCGTCCTGGACGCTGTCGCTCGCTAGGTATGAGTTATTTAGTTATCCAGAGCGACGTTCCCGGCTGTTTTGCTTTAATAATTTTAGCTGTTTAGCGTTACATAGGATTTCTTTATATGATGCTTTTAGTATTATTTGTCTTGGCGAAGTATTCGCTGATTCTGGCCTACGCTAGGCCGTGTAGCCTAGTCGTTTGGCCCTAGTACTTTCCTGCATGATATTTAGATTTCCGAGTGTCTTAAAATTTTATTGAAGCTTTAGGCAGTTTTATGCATTTAAGATTATATTGATTTCTTCCAAGATAGTATACGAGTGAGTTTCGGTGATTTAGGTAATCGATTCTCTTGGAGCCTAGGCTAAGTTGCCTATGGGGCCTTAGTATACTTTCTCATACTCCCCGGTTGCTCTCTTTTCTTCGGAGAAGGTGTGCAATCCCTTTCCCTCTGTTTAAGCCTTGGGCTTAACCCTAGTGGTTTATCTGAATTAACTTTCGATACAACTATATTAGGGTGTTGCTGTTCCTTCCTGTTTCCAGTAAGTTTGGCTTCAGAGAGGGGGCAGAACATCAGAGTTCTTAGTCTGAGTCTGTTTATGTCTGGCTTGGGGTTGAGACTCCCTCGCTAGACTGACACAGACATAGGAGGCTTAGCCTCCTTAGGTCACTTTCGAAGGTTTCTGTACGAGATGATTCCTTCTGCTTGTGATCTAGCAGACTAGTCCATTGTTGCTGTTCTCGTTGGCGAGGATGAGATCCTTTTTCTGGGAATAGCAACACCTTCCTTGCTTTGGTTCCGTGGGGGTTGGGAAGTATTCCTGGCCTCCCTCCTCGGATCTCCCTTAGGCTAAGAAGAGTTTTCTTGGCTGCGGGTGATTCATTACTAAAGCAAGGTTGGTAGGACCCTCTTCGTCCCTTCCCCCTCTTTCCTCTGTAATGGCTTAGCCGTTACATTACTGTCCGTCATTCTATATCTGTACCTAGCATAGGTTAGGATGTGGAGTTGACTCGGTCCCTTGCCGGCCGGCCCACTCTGCCGGCCGGCAAAGGTCTTCTGCTTTGAGTGCTGCCCGGACCTCCCTTGGTCCCTCATCCATGTTTGTCTGTAAAGCCAGATGGCATTGGTCAGGAAGCCTGAATTATATTTTCCCCTTCCTTTTGTGCACTCTTTCGGGTTGCCGGGCTTTGAGGTAGTACAGTCTCTTATCCCGGCATCCATTCTGTTTTCTTCTAGTGTTGTACCCTAGCCGGCTGCCGGCCTAAGTGGCCGGCAGCCGGGCAGTCGGAGTTCTCTGGTTCTTTTGCTGCCGGCCGGCATCGGTTGTATACCTTTGCCGGCCGGCTATTTTCACGCCATTGTCTGCCGGTCGCTACGAGTGGTGGCCGGCAGCCGGGTGCTACCTTGTGTAGTTGCCGGCCGGCAGTCATTGCCGGCCGGCACTGGCTGTTGCCGGCCGGCACTGGCTGTTGCCGGCCGGCACTGGCTGTTGCCGGCCGGCACATGCATTTGAACCAGCGTTCTGCCGCCTTATAGCTCTTAAGTAGTATACTTTAGATCTAGTTATGGACTTGCCGGCCGGCACATCACCTTCTATACTGTACCAGTATTCTTCAGTATAGTATATACTGTAGGGAGAAAACTATAGTATAGTATTGTTACAACACTGTGTTTTCTAACATTTTTGTGTTGTCTTGCACAGCCATTTGGTGTTGCCTTACAGATAAAGAAAGTGAGTTCTTTCTTGTCTACTATCCAGTATTTTAAAATCATCCCTTAGGTGTGAGCTACACCTGTTTCCTCTGGAAATTTTTCATTGGTTGCTCTAGGACAGATTAACCATACGATTTTATTATCTGGAAGGTGGCAACAATTGACTGTGCGGGAAACACAAGTGTGTGTCTTTCCTTTCTGTTTTGTTATGCTAAACTATGTATATTCAGTGATACGTAGTTCACTTGATACTCATGGAAATTTCTTCTCTTTACAGGAGGACCATCCGAAGTGCGGAAGTGTTTTCTGCAACGTCCGCAGCAAGAACTTCTGCGGACATGAGTTGTGTAGGAGGCACGCAGCATGCGCTGTCTCCAAGGGTGACCTCCGGTATTGGGACCCGCAGGTATTTACCGTGTGCACTAACCTGGTTGCTGAGGCTTTTGATTCCCCTAGGACGGCGGAGTCAAGCGTCAGCTGATGCAGTGATTCCCCAGCCTCAGGTGGAGATCCCCGTAGTTCAGATCCCGGTGGATGCTGAAGTCGCGGTCGCCCTGCAGGACATCCAATTCGACGACAGGATGTCGGAGGTGTCCGAGCGTCTGGAAGACGACCTCCTGGCAGAAGGCCAGGATGAAGATCAGGCTCCAGACATTGATGAGGAAGAGGTCAACGAGGTGTCAGCTGCTCCGGTTCAGGTCCCTGAACCTATTCCCTCAACATCGTCCGCTCTCCCAGTAGAGCTGGGACAGACCCTCTCCTCCATCGTTGGAATGATCCAACAGATGCAGAGGGAGAATAATGAGAAGGCGGCTGCAATGGAACTGCAGATGCAGAGACTTGCAGCATCACGTGGGCCCCAGAAGAGGCTCAACGTGAAAGACCTTCCCTTGTGCTCAGATGCTAACCCGTGGAGATATGCTGAGCACATGCCGATGACGGTCGGAAAGATCGTCATGTCGGAAAAGTTGGGCTCAGTTCCCCTAGAGGAGGTGGAATTCTGGCCCAGCAAAGGGTCGTATCCGGACTGTTATGTCCGTTTGAGGAAGGAACCAGCTTCAAAGGAGGAGACAGAGCCGAAAGAGGTCATAGTTATGGACCATGCTAAGGCTCAAGCTTTGCTTTCATCCTCGATGAAAGAGAGGGGCTTCACGAACTCAAAGGTTGCTGCTTTGAGTAAGAAGCACCCTTCCTTTGTGTCCTCTCCTGCTAGAGTCTTCCCCTTTTTGCAGAAAGGGTTTGCGGCTGTGCTAAAAGCAGTCGAGGCTGGCAAGCCATGCCCCTCCTTGGAGGAGTGTAAACCTTTGTCTCTGGCCCTACCTATGGACCACAAGGACTGGAAGGACGTCCATCTTACCTTCTCAGTCGGGAAGTTGGAGGCTGATATTGCCAGACGTCAGTTCGGTGAGAACCTCCCTAAGCTGTCTGACTTTCTTTTGCGGAGGGAGCTCGAGACGAAAGAAAGACTGGCTGCCTCAATGTCTCTTCAAACCACTCTTGAGACGATGGCAAGTGACCCCAAGGTCCATGAGATGTTCATGGTAGTGGCCAAGACTCATCTGGCCACAGTGACGAAGGATCTTTACAGCTTCGTCAGGGCAAGGAGAGCTTGTAGGGAGTTTGTGTTCGCCTCGGCTGCGGTGAGGCACGAGCCAAGGAGACTAATCTCCTCCAACATTTGGGGCAAAGACCTTTTCCCTAACGAGGCGGTCAAGGAGGTTGTGGATAAGGCTGCCACGGAGAATAGAAACCTTCTCCAGAAGTGGGGCCTGTCTATCAAGAGAAAGTCTTCCCCGGATGAGGGTCCCCAACCAAAGAGGAAGACTAAGAGGGCTAGGCTACCCTCTCGGCCAGCCAAGCCATTTAGACAGCTACAGCAACAGCAATTGCCTATGCCTTCAGTGCCCCAGATGGTGGCACAAACCCCGACCACATTCCAGTGGGTACCCCAAGCCGTGTCGACGCAGTCTCCGGCATTTAACCCAGCGTTCGAAGGGCAGTCAACTACCTTTCGAGCAAAGCCTAGAGGAGCAGCCAGAGGCTCGTCTAGGCGCCCCTCAAGGGGAAGGGGATTCAGGGGTGGTCGCGGTCAGGGAGGCAAGACCTCAGGACAGCAGTCGAAGTGAGATGATACCGGTAGGAGGGAGACTTCAGAATTTTCGGGATAGGTGGCCCTTCGATCCCTGGGCCCACAGCCTACTCAAGATTGGACTGGGCTGGAGCTGGTACAGCACTCCACCCCCGTTCCCTCGATTTTTCCAACACTCCACCCCCGTTCTGGAGGAGTACATTCAAGAACTGTTGGAGAAAAAAGTGATCCGAAGGGTAAAGTCCATCAAATTCCAAGGGAGGCTGTTTTGTGTTCCAAAGAAGGACTCGGAAAAACTCAGTCATTCTGGACTTGTTGCCACTCAACAAGTTCATAGTGAACTGCGAGTTCAAGATGCTAACACTGCAACACATAAGGACCTTACTGCTCAAGAGGGCATTTACCGTCTCCATAGATTTGTCAGACGCCTATTGGCACGTTCCAATCAATCGCCGACTCTCCCCCTACCTAGGGTTCAAGCTACAACGAAGACTATACGCCTTCAGAGCCATGCCATTCGGGCTAAATATAGCCCCAAGGATCTTCACGAAGCTTGCGAGCGTAGCTCTCAAACAATTACGCCTAAAGGGAATTCAGGTGGTAGCCTACCTGTACGACTGGCTGGTGTGGGCAGCATCCAAGACAGAATGCTTGCAAGCTTCCCTACAGGTGATCCAGTTCATAGAGTATCTAGGCTTCAAGATCAACACAAAAAAGTCTCGACTTTCTCCATCTCAAAAGTTCCAGTGATTGGGAATCCACTGGGACCTAGTGTCACACCGATTCTCCATCCCGGCGAAGAAGAGGAAGGAGATAGCTGGTTCTATCAAGAGACTTCTGGATTCCGAAAGGATATCAAGATGCGAACAGGAGAGAGTGCTGGGTTCTCTCCAGTTTGCTTCGGTAACAGACCCGGTGCTAAGAGCACAGCTAAAAGATGCAACCGGAGTTTGGAGAAGTTATGCATCAAACGCGCGAAGAGATCTGAGAAGACCAGTTCCGCTTCGTCTACGTACTCTTCTCAGGCCTTGGTCCCAAGCCGGACAACTAAAGAAGTCGGTACTTCTTCAGCCACCTCCCCCCTCGTTGACTATTCACACAGACGCCTCGAAGGAGGGGTGGGGAGGTCATTCTCATCGGAAGAAGGCCCAAGGGACTTGGTCCAATCTATTCAAGACATTTCACATAAACTTTATGGAAGCTATGGCAGTGCTCCTTACTTTGAAGAAAATCTCCCTGCGTCGCTCGATCCACATAAGGTTGGTGCTGGACAGCGAGGTGATTGTGAGATGCTTGAATCGACAAGGATCAAGGTCACCACCTCTCAACCAGTTGATGTTGGCCATCTTTTGACTGGCGGAAAGGAAGAAGTGGTACCTGTCGGCAGTTCACCTTCAAGGAGTCCGCAATGTGACAGCGGACGCTCTATCCAGGTTCACACCGATAGAGTCGGAAGGGTCCCTAGACGCAGGATCATTCTCCTTCATCTTGAGTCAAGTCCCAGAACTGCAGATAGACCTCTTTGCGACGAAAGACAACAAGAAGTTACCCCTGTACGTGTCCCCGTACGAGAACCCCTTAGCGGAAGCAGTGGACGCGATGTCCCTCGCCTGGAACAGATGGTCCAGGATTTATCTGTTCCCTCCTCACAACCTTCTGTTAAGGGTTCTCAACAAACTGAGATCCTTCAAGGGAGTAGCGGCAATAGTGGCTCACAAGTGGCCGAACAGCGTGTGGTTCCCTCTGGCATTGGAACTACGGCTGAAGTTTCTACCGCTACCAGATCTGGTTCTGACCCAGCGAGTCCAGAAGTCGACTGTCTGCGCTTCATTACAGAAAACCCGGACCCTGCAGCTCATGATTTTTCTCCCTAGCGGTGAGAAAGCGTTTCGGGATTTCGAAAGACAGCATAGACTTCCTGCACTTATATTCCTCTAGGACCTAGAGGAATATAAGTGCAAATCTACTAGAAGGCAATATGAGTCATCTTGGAGAAAATGGGTGGCCTTTGTCAAGGCGAAGAATCCGCAGGAGATCTCGACGGACTTCTGCTTATCTTTCTTCATCCACCTCCATGGTCAAAGGTTGGCAGCTAACACGATTTCAACGTGTAAATCTGCTTTGACAAGACCCATTCTATAAGCCTTCCAGGTCGACCTCGCTAACGAAATTTTTAATAAAATTCCAAAAGCCTGCGCTAGGCTCAGACCTTCAGCACCTCTAAATCCCATTTCATGGTCTTTAGATAAAGTTCTTCATTTCGCTTCACTGTTGAACAATGAGGAGTGTGCGTTAAAGGATTTGACCCAAAAAGTTATTTTCCTATTTGCACTCGCGTCCGGGGCCAGGGTTAGTGAGATTGTAGCCCTCTCGAGAGAGGAAGGTCGTGTTCAGTTCTTGGATGGGGGAGAGCTGAACCTGTTTCCGGATCCCATGTTTCTCGCCAAGAACGAGTTACCCACTAACAGGTGGGGTCCCTGGAGAATCTGCCCTCTGAAAGAAGATGCATCTCTATGTCCAGTAGAATGCCTAAAGGTCTATCTTCGTAGAACTTCAGACTTCAAGGGTGGTCAACTATTCAGGGGAGAAACATCAGGCTCAAAATTATCACTGAAACAACTCAGGGCGAAAATCACATATTTTATTCGCAGAGCGGATCCTGACAGTACACCCGCAGGTCACGATCCGAGGAAAGTTGCCTCATCCTTAAATTTCTTTAATTGTATGGATTTTGAACATCTTCGTTCATACACTGGCTGGAAGTCTTCCAGAGTGTTTTTTCGTCACTATGCGAAGCAAGTGGAGCAACTAAAGAGGTCTGTGGTAGCAGTGGGTTGCGTCGTTAACCCTGCTGTTTAACTCTGCGAGGAACAGTGGATTTAATTGGGACGATTAATTCCAGGGTGAGTGTGTAGTTTCATACTATTCTACAAGCTAAGTGTGAGGGCACCGGGTTGCCCACGTTGACTGTTCCACTTTCAAAGGTGAACCTAGCATAAGTGCAGACATGTGTGCCGAGCGTTTCTAACGCTAATGTGACTGATTAGTAGTACAGACTTTTACAACTTTGATACCTCGGTATGTTAAAAGTGGCGCTAATGATTTTCTTTCAGATAAACAAGTTTCTGTTTACTATCATGCTTATGCTTAATTTTTTGGTTATCCTCCTCTTATATATATATATATATACATATATATATATATATATATATATATATATATATATATATATATATATATATATATATATATATATAATTGTTGTTAACCTGTTTTATTTATTGTCTGTCAATAAACTACTGTAGTTCTTGCGAACCTTGCGTCTCCTTCACCTGTGTCAATTTATTGATAATAATTGAGCATTCTTACTATGTATATTTATCTGGGATACTTCTAATAGATTGTTCCTTTATGCAAGCTATTTTTGCATTGGTTTATGCTTTCCCTTAGCGGGAGGACTCCATGCCCTAAGGGGACGGTGGCGGATATGCAAGTTTCCTCCTACTCGGATATAAACCTTTGTCCAATACAGTATTGAACGGAGAACTGGTCGATATTTCATATTGACACAGTAGTTCTTTACAAACTATGCTTTACATGATATAGGGTGAGACCACTATATTGGCTTGCCTGTTAGTCATACATAGGTATATGTACTCTTCGAGACTTTTCCAGAGTCTAGTAGGACTCTTCCCTGTAGGGGGCAGGAAGCACTAACATAGTTTATGGTTAGTTGAAAAGATGTATAACGGTAACATCTTAGGTCTCTAGGTCTAGTCGACCAGGGAAATACCTCCGGGGAGTACGGCACGTTTTGAGAATCCACAGATACAGTAATGCTCTGGTATATGTTACTTCCATCAGGACCACATGGCTTGAGCCCAAAAAACGGATTTTGAGCGAAGCGAAAAATCTATTTTTGTGTGAGATGGCCATGTCGTCCTGATGGACCCGCCCTTCCCTTTCTATGAAAGGGCTATAGGTCCCCTCCCTACATACAGTATCTGTAGCACCTCGTGTATCGCTACAAGGAATACAGATGGCGCCGTGAGCGGCGCAATGCACGCTTACGAAACGGGAGAGGAGAGAGCCTTGCGAGCGGCTCTCCTTTTCTTTCTCGTTTTCGTTTTCTTGCCAATTGACCCCTTCGAAGTGTGGCGTGTCAAGAATATGTCCTCTGATATTTCGCGATATCCCTGGTTCTTTTATTAGGGATATTCGCTCCAGGAGTTAGAATTCTGGGTACCTTAAGGTAAATTCTCTGGGAATATCGCCGTAGTTTTAATATACCCAAGGAAGCTACCCTATAGGAACTTCCATCAGGACGACATGGCCATCTCACCCATAAAATAGATTTTTCGCTTCGCTCAAAATCCGTTTTTTATGCATTTGATATTTTATAAACAGTGTGTATGTTAATTTTATAATGATTCAAAGCACCTTTAACACACTATCAATTGTCATAAATTACAAATGATTTTTTGTTGCAATAATAACAACATCTGGATGTTGGGAAGTCAAGAAAGGATATACAATCTGCTGGTAGTTACTCACATTAAATGTAATGCAATTGGTGGTTACAAACCAACAAACATCCATCACATTACAGCAAACATACAAGAACACTCTGATCATGCACACACTGTACAACCTCACTGTAATGGATGGATGGATGGGTAGATTGCCATGCCTATAGCATGACACGGGTTGTTTGTTGTTGTTGGGGTATTAAAGCCAACACTTGTTGTTGGCACGGGCCTTTCCCTTGGTTGGCCCGTAGTATGACACGGGCTCAATTCATATATCCACCATTCATGCAAACTTCAACTATCTTTTGATATAAATTACTATGTAACTAACACACAAATACTTACCCAATATAACTCCCTTCTCATTCTATTCTGAGATTGTTAAAAATGCCTTTAATATGTTACCAGAATCTTTCAATTTCCATCGTTTTATTTTAACATTGATAATTGAAATCAGTAATAATAACAAACTTACAATGAAAGGCACTTTTGTATCACATAATAGCAAATCAAAGCAATGCCTGGGTTCAACAATCCTTGCATAGTTCCTCTAACCAGAAAATACTTATATATCATGCACAATCTATCTAAATTATGCTTTATATAGGCGTCAACACCCGCGGGAACCCAACACTGCATTCCAACTTTGCCACATAAAGTAAGAATTCTAACATCGCGCAACCCGATCGGAATCGGCACAGATTCCAACATAGCGCGGAACAGATATACTGTATGATCTCATGATAAAGATTTTTGAGCAGGAAAAGATACCAAATGAGTGGCGTGGGAGTATATTGATCCCAATCTTCAAAGGGAAAGGTGATGTCCAAGAGTGTGGGAATTACAGAGGTATTATATTGATGTCCCACACTTTGAAGATACTGGAAAGGATGATAGATGCCAGACTTAGAGAAGAAGTAGAAATAGGTAAAGAGCAGATGGGGTTCATGAAGGGGAGGGGAACAACAGATGGGGTATTTTATCTGAGGCAACTAATGGAGAAATTCCGGGAA
Organism: Palaemon carinicauda; assembly: GCF_036898095.1. Lineage (NCBI taxonomy): Eukaryota > Metazoa > Arthropoda > Malacostraca > Decapoda > Palaemonidae > Palaemon > Palaemon carinicauda. The sequence continues at coordinate 84,273,439 of NC_090728.1, forward strand.
AAGCAAAGAGACCTGCATGTGGTATTCATTGACCTTGAAAAGGCTTATGACTGAGTCCCAAGACAAGAGGTATGGAGGAGTCTGAGGGAGAGGAGGGTGCCAAAGAAGTAGGTTCGACTGATACAAGAGTTGTATCGTAATGTATTTACTAGAATGAGGAGCAGTGCTGGGGAGACACAGGGTTTTGAGGTGAGAGTAGGATTACACCAAGTGTCTGCTCTGAGCCCATTTATCTTTAACATAGTGATGGACGTTTTAATAGAAGAAGTAAGGGAGGCAGTACAATGGAACATATTGTATGCAGATGATATTGTTCTGTGCGCAGAAGATTAAAAGATTAAAGTACTTCGAAGCATTATTGCATTCTAGAAAATTACGATTATTTAAATAGTTAATGGTGCTTTATGTACTTTTGTTTCAAATTTCAACAAAGTATTGTGGTTGCCGTGATCTCTCTCTCTCTCTCTCTCTCTCTCTCTCTCTCTCTCTCTACTCAAATGTCTGACGACAATAAATTGATTAAAACAAAAATCTCTCTGAAATAAATGAAATCTTTGTTTTTTTTTTTTAGTCTATTAAGGCTTTATAATCAAGGACCACACAGCTAAATACTAAAATATCGTGCATAGGCAACATGAATGAAACTCCGGTTAACGGTTAACTTTGTGGGATTCAACTCACAATAAAAGTAAATAAAATATGTGAGAATAATTTCAAATTAAACTATTGAAATTATTATGCTAATTGGAAAATGATGGATCATTTAATAATTGTTTTTTTTTTAGTAAATATGAAATATCCTTCAGTAGCATTCCTTAATAATAAGGGAGGTTTTTAGGCTCAGGCTATGTCGTCCTGATGGAAATTCCTTCATTAGTAGCTTCCTAGGTTATATTTGACTACAGTGATATATCCCAGAGAATTTACCAAAGGTATCCAGAATTCAAACTCCTTCGAGCAAATTTCTCTTAAAATTGGATATCGCGTAATCAGAGGACGTATTCTTGACACGTCTCATAGCTATCTACACCCCTAATAGCGTTTCCGCTTCGAGGGGGAAAAAGTTGCAAGAGTATAGGAGTCGTTAAAGAGACAACGCTCTCGACAATCCTACTGTACTGTAAATAGTGCGCCAAATCGCCACCGCGAGGCGCCACCAAGCCATTCAGTTCACAGACTCCGGACAACTGAACCTCTTTCCAGACCCGACGTTTCTCGCCAAGAACGATCTGCCCACTAAGAGATGGGATCCCTAGAGAATCTGCCCTCTGAAGGAAGAAGCATCCCTCTGCCCAAGTGGAATGCCTAAAGGTCTATCTTCGTAGAACTTCAGACTTTAAGGGAGGTCAGCTTTTCAGGGGAGAGACGTCTGGGGCACAGTGTAAAATCCGGACGTCGGACGTCGGACGTCGGATGCCGTCCGGGAGAATAGTAATCGCTTGTATCACCGGGAAAGACGCGAAAATACACCTCTTTTTTGTGACTGGTAATGTTCACTGATACTTTCTGTTATTTTCTGAATAAATGTTCAAAATATATTGATTTATTTTCATTTTATTGAGAATAATCTCAATCGGACGTCAACATTACACTATGTACTAAGTGATATTCTCAATAACATGAAAATAAACCAATATTTTTCGAACATCTATTCAGAAAATAACAGAAAGTATCAGTGAACATTACCAGTCACAAAAAAGAGGTGTATTTTCGCGTCTTTCCCGGTGATACAAACGATTTTCTATTCTCCCGGATGGCATCCGACGTCCGGATTTTACACTGTGCCGACGTCTGGTTCAACATTATCCTTAAAACAGTTAAGGGCAAAAATCACCCATTTTATACGCAGAGCGGATCCAGACAGTACACCCGTAGGTCATGATCCGAGAAAAGTTGCCTCGTCTCTGAATTTCTTTCAGACGATGTCGTTTGAAAGCCTTCGTGCTTATACTGGATGGAAGTCATCCAGAGTTTTTCTTCAAACACTATGCGAAGCAATTACAGGAAATAAAATCTCATGTGGTGGCAGCAGGCAGTGTTATAAAACCTGCCGCTTGATTACTGCGAAGAACAGTGCACTAATTGGGACTTTTAGTGAAGGGTGTACATGATAGACTCGTAAGACATATGTTGAGTATTGTGTTTAGTGATAACACTATAGACTGTTCTCTCTACACAGGTGACATTAAGCCTAATAGACTGACACAAGTGCCAGGCATACTTATATGCACAGTGTTACTAGTAACAACAGAATACATAGTGAAATTTTATATTTCCCTTAGAGTGGCTAATGTTTTCTTTTTCAGGTAAAACTTATTTTAGTTCTATTATTACTATTTATGCTTTTATGCAGAATTGTTCTGCATAAGATATAATTGAATACATCCATGATTTCTATTTTTGTAATAAACAATAGAAGAAATCTTTGCGTCTCTTTTGCCTTAAACCTTCTAGATTAAGAATTAAGACAGAGCATCCTTGATTCTTTTAATATTTAAGAAAATATTGGGGAACTAAGGTTAAGACTGTTCCTAGCAAACAGGTAAGAACTGATTGTACTAATCTGTTTATTTTACTGAACTAAGGTTTCCTACACGTATATAAACCTGTCTGTCTCTTTTCAGCCAGACTTGGGAGGTATCAGTAACCTATACAGAGATATACCATCTAAATACAAACTATACTTTATGTATATGATGACACATATACAAACTGTTCGCTCGGTTGTTCCTTGAACTCACAATCCTCGGGTTTTTTTCCTAGAGTCTACCCAGACTCTTCCCTGTAGGGGGCAGGAAGAGCTGACATAGTTTATGATCAGTTAATTGATGTATAACGGTAACATCAAGTGTCTCTAGGTCTAGAAGACCAAATAGGAAATATTTATCTCGAGATAACGGCACTCTTGAAAATCCACAAATACATTAATGCTCTGGTAAACTTCCATCAGGACCACATGGCCTGAGCCCAAAAAACGGATTTTGAAGCGAAGCAAAAAATCTATTTTTGGGTAAGGTAGCCATGTCGTCCTGATGGACCCACCCTCTTTTTGACTAAAAGATAATGAATCCCTCCCTATGGTACTGTATATGGAACACCTACAAAGCTACAAAGAATGGCTCGGTGGCGCCTCGCGGTGGCAATTCGGCGCACTATTTACAGTACAGTAGGAGTGTCGAGAGCGGTTTCTCTTTAACGACTCTCCTATATTCTTGCCACTTTTTCCCCCTAGAAGCGGAAACGCTATTAGGGGTGTAGATAGCTATGAGTTGTGTCAAGAATACGTCCTCTGATTACTCGATATCCAATTTTAAGGGATATTCACTATAGGAGTTAGAATTCTGGATACCTTTAGTAAATTCTCTGGGATATATCACTGTAGTCAAATATAACCTAGGAAGCTACTAATGAAGGAACTTCCATCAGGATGACATGGCTACTTCACCTAAAAATAGATTTTTCTTCGCTTCAAAATCCGTTATTTGATCCGAAAATATAATTTGATGACGGTCTAAGCAGGGTTGATCTGCTGAATTGAATGTAAACAATATATGAGATTATAATTCCCTATGTTTTTACTTAAAAATACCATCCTAAAATGTGAAAATTACATGCATTATTGGATACGGTTACGTGAAACACCAGTTTAATCAAAATCCGGTTAATTTCAAATATAGCTGTAATTTATTACCACAGTAGATGGATATACGCTGTACAAAGAGAGCTAGGACCAGCTGGGTGTAGAGATAGGTTAGTGGATCAGAGCACTCCCAGTGTGAAGGAGCGCAGGCTATTTGAAATCATTGTCTAGCTTGATTTCATCGCGATTTTTATGGGAATTTTCTTTTAATAAGTGTTGCATTGTTCTTGGCTGCGAAAAACCAAAACCGTGAAGCAAGAACCCATTATTAATGAGGGCCGGCTGAATGATAAACTGGTTGCGTTCCAAAGTCTTTCTTCCCAACTTGACTTATGAAAACAATTTCAGCTTTATCAATGCTATATCTTGAAGAATTAATTAGTCCTTTTCTGGTTCGTTTTGGAAGTTCGTGTAGTGCATATTCAACACCAGAAATGTGAACCCTGCTCGTCACTCTCCCTCAGTCTTGCATCACCTCGGTCTCTCCTCGTGTGCATCTCCTGCTTCGGTCCCTTTTAAGCAGAATCACGTTTTCAAGTAAAAGAGTCATGTATTTGTATACAATAGTACATACTGTACTCCTGGACATTGTTTATATTTATGAGGTAATATAGAGTAGGCCTAGACATGTGATTTCCTACAGTCCTGAGCAATAGACGACACCGACGCATCAGGAGTGTGTCATGCTTCAAGACTGTGTAGAACTTCGTACAAAAATGGTTAGTTATAAAATATTTATACTTAGTAAATCTTGAATTGTTATACATACATATACAATACAGTAATGTACAGTATTGTTTATTCTAAATGTGCGGGAGAGTTGTCAAATAGTCAAGTCGTCCACACAAAAACAGCAAAGCTTACAGTACAATTAAACTTTACTGTGGTGATAGTACTGTACATATATTACAGTAATATACACTATAGTATCACTAGATAGGAACAGCAGTGTTTTATTGTTATACTGTTAGTGTATGATGAATAGGCGTACTGTGTAAAATTATAGTTCCTGTCACAGTAATGACTGCTGTAGTGCTATGTACTGCACTGTAGCCTTGCTGTGTCCTGTATATAGTGTACCCGTGTGCGCATGTACTATACACTTACTGATTATACGTATTCATTTAATTAAAAACTACTCATTTTGTGATAAAACAAAGTAGAAACAATAATAGGCAGTACTTGGTATGTTAATTATCGGAGCGTAGGCAATGGACAGTGAGCTATGTTAGTAAATAAGATTCACTTTTTGTTCATGAAATGTTTATTATCGCTTGGAAGGCATCACATGACAATGATAATATCTGCAATGAAAGATAGCATGATGAGAAATAAAATGGCATTTGCATCGGCAGTCAAAATAAATTCAATATGAAATTACACTGACACCTAATAGCATATATGGGTCAGTTAGTAAATTCACAGTATACACAGCTAGCTAATGAACCATTTGCTGCTAGCATATAATAGATAATAAAGTTTAGCTAAAGTCTATAGACAATAATACTGTACCATATACGCAGCGAGTAAATGACCTGCCAAACTGAAACACTGTTTGCTTACATTCTCACAAATGAGCGCCAATGTATAGATGACGCAATACACATAAATGAAATAGGATCCTATAATGCACATAATGTATAGACGACACAATACACATAAATGAAATAGAATCCTATAATGCACATGAATGAAATAGGATCATATAATAATTATAACATGTACAACAGATATGAATAGACAATCCTCTACCTCCTCCCAAGTTTTTTTGGGGTACTAATAAGAAAACTCAAAAACAAAACTGAACATGTTAGAGCAATATATGAAAACTACTTTATAAAAGCATATTAGCTATGTGGCTATGGAGCCTAGCTGAATGAAAAATATAATATCATTAAGATAAATAAAGGGTGGAAAAGTATTGGTCTGCAAAAACGAATCAATACGTATTACAATCATAGTCAGTCAAGTAGGCAGGCTTCTTGCGCAGCCTCTGAGGACGATCCGGAAGGGCACTTGGGGGAGCTTGAAAGAAATTATCAGGAGAGGCATCAGGGTGTGCATCATGTAGTGCTGCGTCAGGTGCCTGTGGGTGGTGAACAGGTGTTATGGGAGATTGAGGACGTGGTGATGGGGGTGGTGTGGCATCTGTGGGAGATGTAGGCGCAGGGTATGGCACTTCCAGTCGATCAGTAGAGTGCGGTTCTGTATCAGGTTCTGGTGGCGATGATGGGCGTTGACGTGATTTCTCGTGCTGGGGAATTGGGTATCCAATGGTTAATCGTGGTCGTCTTGGAATAGCAGGGATGTATTTCCTCAGAAATTGTCTGTTGCGAAGAGTAGCCCTTCCAGAGCCATCGACCCTGACAATGTACTGATCGAATTGACGCACTTCGGACACAACGCCTGTTTTGTCCCATTTTAATGGGTTCGGACCTGTCTGGTTTTGGATGCGGACGTTGTCGCCAACTCTCAATGGCGGGGGCCGCTTAGTGTGCTCGGTCCAGTACTCGGCCATTCTCATATGGCGATTCCGGAGTGCTTCCTCGCGTTGTGCGAGGGTGCTTCTCCAAGTGGGATGGGGGTTGTATTTTCCTGGCAAGATGGGGATAAAATCCTTAATGGGCCTTCCGAAGATACACATAGCTGGAGAAACTTTGGTTTCTTTGTCAGGGGTATTCCGGTATTGAAGGACGGCGCGCTGAAAGGCGTCGATGTTCAGGTCTCCTGTGGGCCCAGTGTTGTCGGTGAGGAGTCTTTTCGCTATTTTAACGCCAACCTCTGCCCTACAATTAGAATGGGGAAAATAGGTTGAGGAAAGACGATGGTCGACCCCCCAAGCCTGAAGGAAATCTTGAGTGATTTTTGCAGAGAACTCTGGGCCACCATCAGAAGAAAGCTCATCAGCGATTCCATATGTTGTGAATATCCTCCGTAGACTGTTGATAAGCCCAGTGGCACCATCTGCTGCGCGTTCGATGACAGGCCAATTTGAATACCTGTCCACTACAACGAGGTACTGTTGTCCTTTGTAGTGGAAAAAATCGGCACAAATATGCTGAAATGGATAGGCAGGAGGGTTTTGTGGATGTGGGGGAAGGGCGGGTTGGGAAGGTGCAATGCGGTTACAGTGATAACAGTTCATACGTGTGTCTTGGAGATCTTTAGAGATGCCGGGCCAAAATACAGACGAATCTGCTCGTGCTGTCATCGAGGTGATTCCCTGGTGAGCCGCATGAAGGGCTTGGAGTACTTGTTTACGAAGGGTGGGGGGGATCACAATTCTGTCTTTGTAGATGACTACACCGTCTACAGTATACAATTCGTGGCGGAACTTATGGTATTCGTGGAGATGCGGTGGTACATCATTCTTAGCCTCGGGGATGCCATTTTCAATCAGTGAGATCAGATGTTGAAAGTCCGGGCAGCTGTTAGTTGCAGTTTGAACTTTGTCCCACGTCACTGAGCCGAGGGTTTGCAGGGATGTAACGTGTGCACACTGCAGGGCAGAGTCGATATCATCCTTTATTTCATCACTACAGGAGTGCATGGATGCGATGTCGTCCTGCAAACGTAGTTTCATTGGAGGACCATTGCCTGTGGGATGTCGTGAGAGCGTGTCGGCTGCTTTGTGTTTTGTGCCAGGAACATGGACCATTTCGAAGCGGTATCGTAGTGTCTTTTCTTTTAAGTTTCGAAGGCGAGCGTTGGAGATGTCTTCAAAAGATCGATCACCAAAGATTTTAAGTAGGGGCTTGTGGTCCACTGCGATGAACAAGCTAGGGCATCCAAGGACGAAGAATCTGGTTTTGTTAAGGGCTTCCACTACAGCCAAGGCCTCTCCTTCAATGGGTGCATAACGAGACTCTGCTGGGTGTGTGAATCTACTCCCAATTAAGGTGGTTTTCCAGCCCGATTTGCAGCAAAATGGCCGGGTTGGTGTGCACAGGCAGTGTTTTTGGGTGAGCCAGAACCCAATGCCTGATTTGGACCAGTCGGTAGCAAGGCATGTTGGTTTTTCTTTATCGTAGATCTGAACGCCCCTCTTGATTTCGTCGATTATGTGATCTTTAGATTCCTCAAAAAGGGTGTCCATGTGTCTGTCCCAACAGAAAGGGTTGCCAGGGCGCAAAAAGTTACGAAACGGGGTCATGCGTTTGGTCATAGAGAAGGCATAAGAGACTTGATTGATGAGGCCAAACCAGGAGCGCACGTCGGTTATGTTTTTTGGTGTGGGGAAATCGCGTATGGCAGACAAATATTTCTCACATGGCCGGACGCAATCTGGTGTGATTTCAAACCCCGCAAACTGGACAGTGTTAGCTGAAAAAACAAACTTGTCAGGATTTAAAATGATACCATTATGACCACAAATATCTAACCATTGTACTGTCTGGAAGAAACTCTCCTCTATGTTGTCTGCCCAGAGCAACGTGTCATCGATGCACTTGGTTTTGTTCGGGATATGACCGACCAGTTCGTCGTATCGTCTGGAATAGCCGTCACCAGAAGCTATGTATCCTTGTGGGGCCGTGCAATACCTGTAGCGGCCCCATGGTGTGATGAATAATGTTAGGTGACGGTCTTCGGGCCGTAGCGGTACGCTGTGGTATCCATTCCAGGCATCTAAGACGGTTTTACGTTTACCTGCTGGCACTGCACGAGCTTGATGGAAAGGGGATGGTGTGTGGTGTGTTTCGCGAGTGGCATGGAGGTTGAGGGCTTGCAGATCTACTGTGCGACGTGGTTTACCATTCTTCTTGGCGCAAACTACCATACGGCTCATCCATGTGACAGGCTCGCCTATGGGCACCTGTTCGAGGACTCCTAGGTTCACATCCTGGTCCAGTCCTTGTTTTACCTCATCCTGCCAGTGAAGGGGAACGGGTATAGGGGTATGTACCGCTACTGGTTCAGCATGTGGATCAATCATTAATTTTAACGGGGGTCCTGACATCATGGGTAGCTTTTGGTGTTCACATGTATTAAAAGTGCTGGATGCGTAGTGCTCTAGGAGGAACTTCTGCAACTTCTCTCTATTAGCCTCCGTTGCAGCGAATGGTAACTTTTGGGGTGGTGGTGGGGGGAGTTGTCTCTGGGGGCACGAGCATTCCTCTGTCTGAATATTAGTCGATGATGTTTCCTGTGTCGCTTCGCCAATGCAGGGGAAGGTGGAAGAGATTATACCTAAGGCGATGCAGCCCTCTTTGCTCAAGTAAATCTTGTCAGAGTTGTCGGTGACATAGGTGATTTGTCTGGTTTCAACCAATTTACCCCTGTTGTTGGTACCTGTAAAGCGAAGAATAACGGCTCCTAGAATATTTATGCCTTTACTGTTGGCAGCTTTCATGGAGATATTAACTGGAATCAGATCAGAATGCTTGATGTGAAGTTTATTCAGAGCATGGATACCTGCCAGACAACTCTGACAGCCTGTGTCTGCCATTACTCGAGCCACTGCTGCTTTCGGTGGGGCGTGAAGTTTGAAGCCGAAGTGGGAATAGTCTTCTGAGGAAGTGGATATTTTGAGGTTAATGAATGGTTGGGGCCCAGAGGGCCTTTTAATCCATGATTTTGACATAGCGTCATACTGATGGTGATCAAGTGTAATGGATGAGTTGTTATGATATGTGGTGACAGAACAAAGTTCATTAAACACAGCATTATCTTCAGGTTGGATTGCAGCATGTGATTGTATTCCACTTGCCTGAGGTGATTTCTTCCTGCAAACTGAAGCAAAATGGTGTAATTTATTGCAAGAAAGGCATGTTTTATCAAATGCAGGGCATTCTGATTTTCTGAGACTTGCAGGGGCCTTTCTGCCATGCCCTGTTTTACCACAATAAGAGCAACTCACATCAGAAGCAGGTTTATTTAAGTCATGTTTCACAATCCTGGTTCGGTTAAACTTTTTGTACGAACTTGAGGCATCGGTGCTTGGGGATTCCGTGAATAAAGACGCTGAGCGTTTACCGGCTTCTTTTCTTTCTACAAATCTAAAAACTTCTTCTAGTGTCATGTTTTGATTTGTGTTACCCAACAGGTCAAGTTGTATCTCCTGGTCTTCAATGCCTCTGATAAGGATATCCTGAATAATTGGCTCGGTATAATTCACTTCACTATCGCAGGAAGGGCAATCTAGGAGGAATTTACATATACCAGCTTGCCCCCTTAATCTGGCTCCAAATGCTCGGATAGGTTCGTCTCTGTCTTGCCTCATATTATGGAGTGTGACCCGTGCCACCATTACATTTTCTTCACGTACGGCTAGGGCTCGAATGGCAGCAATGACTTCGGCAATAGGTTTTGCGAGGAGGCTGCCTCCAGCAGCTCTAGTCACATCTTTACGTAATTGATCTTCACAACACTCTAGCAGCTGAACAACAGCTTCTTGCCCGTTAATGGCTGTGGCATTTACATATTCATCCCACCTTATTAAAAAATATGACCATTCTTCAGTGGTTCCTGCGGCAGTGATGGTAGGCCTCTTAACCTTTTCCACTTGTGCATGTTGCGCTGCAGCACCTGGTCGAGCAGCAGCTGTGTGGTTTATGCAATGGGCGGTCAGTAGGGCAGCAACAATGGCGTCAGACAGGTCGGGGGTCACATAATTGCAATTGTCGATGGGGCATTGTACAGCAGGCATTGTAATGTAGCAAGATCACTGATATTATCATAAATAAGATTCACTTTTTGTTCATGAAATGTTTATTATCGCTTGGAAGGCATCACATGACAATGATAATATCTGCAATGAAAGATAGCATGATGAGAAATAAAATGGCATTTGCATCGGCAGTCAAAATAAATTCAATATGAAATTACACTGACACCTAATAGCATATATGGGTCAGTTAGTAAATTCACAGTATACACAGCTAGCTAATGAACCATTTGCTGCTAGCATATAATAGATAATAAAGTTTAGCTAAAGTCTATAGACAATAATACTGTACCATATACGCAGCGAGTAAATGACCTGCCAAACTGAAACACTGTTTGCTTACATTCTCACAAATGAGCGCCAATGTATAGATGACGCAATACACATAAATGAAATAGGATCCTATAATGCACATAATGTATAGACGACACAATACACATAAATGAAATAGAATCCTATAATGCACATGAATGAAATAGGATCATATAATAATTATAACATGTACAACAGATATGAATAGACAATCCTCTAGTTAGGAGTTATAATACAGGGGAACTAATATGCACTGAGAGCCCTTTTTCCAATGAGATGGTGAAAGTGTGCACATTAAAGCAATACCACTCTCCCCACAGCACTGATTTTTGCAGAAATATACTGGAGAACCATCTTGTACCTATTCCAGCACTCTTGCCACAAGTACCAAAGGATTTGGATATCTTGGGCTTTTGCAGTTGCAAAACTTCCAAGTGTCAGACCACTAGATGCTCCTGTGTGAAAGCAGATGTTCTATGTACGATCAACTGATGGATGTGATCAAGTAAACACTGATATTGAAAATGAAGAAAGAGGAAGTGAAAGTGAAGAATGTAACTTTTGATTTGTGCCATTGTGCATCTTTCTTCATTCGAACTTCTCTTCCTTCTGCCATGTAAATGCAAATTATTGAGCAAGCTGAACTTGCATATACTCCCAATGTTTCTGAAAATTACATGTATTTTTTATTCTTGAAATTGAAAGCGGTGAAAATTCTTCTTCCCAGTTTTGAGTCATGATGAACACAAGCAATGACATTTATCACCATCAGCCCATACATCATTCATTCATTCATGTAGATTGCCATGCCTATAGCATGACACGGGCTCTTGTCGTAAGATTGGTTTTGTAAAGGGAGAACTCCAGAGGAGTAAAAAATTGTATTATTGAAGGGGAATGTTAGTTTATGAAAGGGAGAAATTAGTTAGATTAAAAGGGTTAGAACAGGAAAAAGGATGAAGGATGAGGGATGGGAATGAATTTGACAAGACGTGAAAGGGGTAGAAAGTGACCCGAAAAAGGGGACTCCTTTTTAGGTCCATAAAAGAAAGTTTGTAGTTAGAGAAAAAGTATTGATAGTAGCAAGTCCCAGTAAGTAGGAGAGACTGGGAGACGAGAGAAAAATTTTCAGTAGGAGAAAATAGGAGTAGGTTTAAGCAAAGAGGCTCATTCCTGCTCTATGTTAATTTGGAAAAGGTAATTGAGGAGGTTAGAAGGATTGGGTAGGTTAGGTGAGAGTGGGGAGGGGCCCAGTTCTGTACCACGCTCGGTAAGTTAGTACGAGAGAGGCCCCTCAAGGATCAGTTTATCCCTGCAACTAGAAATGTTGCAGGAATTGCTGTAAGGTGGAGGTTGAGGATCAGGAAAGGACTCTGGCAAGGATCTGGATGGCGATGGGTATGAGGTCTTGCAAGGTGAGGGACTCAATTTCTTGAGCCAAGGTTTGGGAAGGGAATGAGGATGAGGGTTGTTGCTGATCCTTTTGAGGAGCAGTTGCAGGTAGGTGCTGGTCCTTTTGGGGAATAGTTGCAGGTAGGTGCTGGTCCTTTTGGGGAACAGTTGCAGGCCGTTGCTGGTCCTTTTTAGGACCAGTTGCAGGTGTAGACGCAGGAGCAGTAGCTGGCTGACGTTGTCTTCTCTGGCCTAGGAGTTCTCTGTTCTTTAGGTAATTGAGTTGGAGCTGGTTTCTTTTGGTTTGGAGAGGATGTATTCTTCAAAGCTGCTATCCTCTTGAGACGCTCTGGGCAGCGCTTGTTCCAAGCATGGTGTGGCTTAGAACAATTGGGGCACTTGGATGAGGTTTGTCGATCTTCTTTGTGGGACTTAATGCACACTTCTGTGCTATGTCGCTGGCTGCAGACACTGCAGATGATGGAGCCTCTGCACCCTTCTTTATGATGACCAAAGCGTTGGCATCTGTAACATCGAAGGGGCTCAGGTGTGTAATCCTCGATGGGGAAGGTTCCCCAGACTTCTAAATCCAGTTGGGAGGGAACTGGACCTATAAAGGTGGCGATGAGACGTCGAACAGGAACGTCATCTTTGCTTGTGCAGCGAACAGCACAGTCAATGTTGCTGCACGACGTTGCAATGGAGATACGCATCGACACAGGATACCTGGTGATAATAGCTTTCTTCCTGATAAAAGCAGGATCCAGCAGTGTTAAGGTGGAGTCTTCCTGAAGGAATCTGGCTGTCTCGACGTCCTTGGGGTAGATGATAAGATCACCTTTCCTGTTAGGTATGGCAGTGAGTTGCATGCCTGGCTTGAAAGCCATGGCAGCAACAGAGGCATAGGAGAGCTCGTGGTTATCCTGTGAAAGTCGAAACTTTGGCAGAGGCTTCTTTAACTGTGTAGCTGGGATGTTCTCTATTATGGCAGTGGCTTCTTGTAGGAGCGTCTGAAGGCAGTCAGTACAATTGCAGTCCGTGGAGTGGGCCCCTGGTTCGGTCTCCATGGCATTGGAGGACTCAGTCACGTTGGTAGAATGGTTGACTGCTGTTGCACTCGATTGCTGAGAAGTTGTAGGGACAGACAAGGACGAGTCTGTGCTCTCAGTCCTTGGAGTCACAGTTGGTGATGTTGGGGCTGGTTCTGGCACTGGTGAAGGATTGTCAGAAGTCTTCATTCTCTTCCTTTTCTTGGCAATAGCTGCTTCATCATACTTGGTAATTTTGTCAGAGGCATCTTTGCACCCCTTACAATTACAGCTGATATGGTGATTAAACACTTCTGGGTCTACAGTATAGTTATGTTTTGCTATGTGGTTAAAGATGTAAGCTCGGCGCTGCTGGTAAGCCACACAGCTATCACAGTCACAAGCTTGGCCATTAAAGTAGTCTTCACAGTGTCTACTGTCTAGTGGATAGAATTTCCATGCCGATTTTCCCAAATGAAAAACAGACATTGTGGCGAAACTCTACAGGGATTGCAGTGAAAATTTCACCCCCGAGAGGTTATCCAAGTGATGAACGTAGGCGATGTGTCTATAATCCAGGCGATGAATTGTTGTCGGCACCGAGTCTAAAACGAAACTGCCCATACATCAAGAAATGCCAAGTAATATTAGCCAAGTGCACCATAGAAGTCTATTTCATTAATCATTATACTAAATTATCATATTAGTGAATTTTGTGTGATGAAGAATACAGTATTCATTTAGCTGAAGTGAATTTACTTATTCACTATATCAGTGAATTAGGAATTGATCTCTGTCAAACTGAGTGTTCAAATTAATAAACTTAATGTGTAAAGCTATATTTATAAGCATTTCATACTTAAATGTGCTTTGTCATATGAACGTTCACTATTTCACTTTTGAAAGTCATCATCTTGTATTTTAATCTGGTGTAATTTAGGTTATAGGTTAATTGACAAGTAAATTCAAAGTACGTAAAGTTGGGATTTTTCTTTAAACGTTTTCTTTTTTATACACAATTCTGTTCCTGTAAGCTCCTCCAAAGTTTTCTTAAAACTGCCGTATGGTCTCTCTTAACAGAAAAACTAGTTGCATTGACCCTTTTAACACATTTTTTTCTTAACATTTTATTCTATAGAGGTTTGTGATAGGTTTGCAAATAAGGAGTTATGGGGCTAGGTCGTCATCATACATAGCCTACATTCCGCTAAAAAATCTATTGTCCACCTCTAAGAAATATGAATCATTAGAATGTTATAGTTTCTAGGCCTGTATTTCCATATCTTCTTTACAAAAAAATCTCTAGATATGAAATGTTACTTAGAAGAATTATATACAGGATATTCAGTTCTCTCATGAAATCTATTTTAAAGTTACTTTCACATAATTAGGTATTGAAACCAGTTAAGTATTATTCGGTATTTATGAGGAATTGCATCCATAAGCAATGAAACGTTTATTATTTTTTTTTTTAGAAATTATTTATGTGTTGTAAATGATACAAAGGCTTTATTGAACTAATCTCTTTATATTTCCTCATGATTAATATAATAATAAAGAATCTGTAACCACAATATTGCTAAAATGTTTATCATTTTTAGAATTATTTACATAATAATTTTCGTTCTTTATATTTATCACAATTCAAAGGAAGGGATAGTTTGAAAACCTCCAGTTGTGACAATATCAGATATTATGACAAAAATAATTTTCTATGGTATAACATTGGACAATATTGTCTAACTTTGTTTACCTCTGATGGAACTATATCTACAGAGTGCGACATTAATATTTAATTCAAGATTTTATGTGCGTTACATTGCGACAACAAATGTAGGCTTTAATACCTCAAGAAGAAGAAGTAACGGTACTCGTGATTCTATGTAGAAATTGTATACATTTTTGATCGTGGTGATTTTACCACCTATAATAGAACGTGTTTACTAGTATGAGGATGAAGTACAGTCATAGTACTAGCTACCACTACATCCACAATCATGTTTAATGATAAGTTGTATAGACGGAGTAGCAATAGGTTCGCCGTGTGGGCAAACCTTTATGTTATTGTACTGTCCATATGTAGACAATTTTACTCTTCAAAAATTAAGGCCATGTAAACCAGTTTTTAGATTAACTAAATTCGAAGCATCTTAATATAAAGTTACCATAAGAAAGCGAACACGATGATACTTTGCCTTTTCTCAATATTTTGGTCTCTCGGAAACGTAATACCTTTGAAACCTCAGGATTTCGGGAAAATAATCTTTCACAGGACTACTCTCTCCCTTTTTAAGTTCGGAACCAAAAATCTACAAAATTAATTCAATAAAAACGTTGTTATATAGATGTTACCATTATTATTATTATTATTATTATTATTACGCTACAACCCTAGTTGGAAAAGCAGAATGCTATAAGCCTAAGGCTCTAACAAGGAAAATAGTCCAGTGAGGAAAGGGAATAAGGAAACCACAAGAAAAGTAATTAACAATTAAAATAAACTTAAATAATTAGCAAAACAAGAGGAAGAGAAATTAGATAAGATAGTGTGCCCGAGTGTACCCTCAAGCAAGAGAACTCTAACCCAAGACAGTGGAAGACTATGGTACAAAGGCTATGGCACTACCCAAGACTAGAGAACAAGGGTTTGATTTTGGAGTGTTACTAATTGAAGTCTTATAATCATAATCATTAGGGTGGTAGCTTAAATAATAATAATAATAATAATATTCAAAATGACAGTCTTACTCTACGTATAAAATTAAAGTCGTAGAAGCTACAGTATTTGCCCATTTAAGATAATTTTTCCTTTTCCTATATATTAAATACCCAAAGAATTGACTACTATTAGTGCTAGAATATTTGTCTATTCTAATACAAATAAAAGTTCATTTTAGTAAAATTTCTCAGTCTTTCAAAACTATCGGTTGATAGATCGTAGACCGACGGCCTTTTCACCGAAGAAAATTCTATTAATTATTCGGATGCTAAATTTATAAATTGTGTCCAGATGAATCATATACTGCAGATGAATCGTAAAATATAAAGAAAATGAAGAAAAATATGATAGAAATAAGCGTGGAGGAAGAAAATGAGATATGGAGAAAATTGGGATACTGTCGGTGAAGAGACCATTTTGGTAACGGCCTTTTCGCCGACGACAACTCTAAAATTAATTCAAATTTCGAATTCATAAATTGAATGCAGATGAATCATATTAGGAAGATGAATATTAAAATATATATAAAATTAATAAAATATGGTAAAAGTTGGTACAATTCAGCTTAGAGGAAGAAAATGAGATATGGGGAAAATAGGGAGATTGTCGGTGAAGAGACCATTTATGTTACGGACGCCCTTAATATCGCCGATGATAATTCCATTAACTTCAGATTTTGAATTTATAGATTAAACTCAGATGAATCAAATTCCATGAATGAATCATGAATTATTCTAAAAAATAAGAAAATATAGTACAAGTCAGTGTGGAGAAGCGATGAGGAAATTATTTGCAGAGAGACCATTTTTAAGTTTGACTCGGTTACCCGAATAGAGAGAGAGAGAGAGAGAGAGAGAGAGAGAGAGAGAGAGAGAGAGAGAGAGAGAGAGAGAGATAGAGAGATTCCTAATACCAAATATATAATATACATAAGAGAACCCTGGTGATATTAAGGTAGCCATTTCTTCAATTTCTTAAACAAATGACAACTTGATATATACTGAGCATAAAATACTAAGTCTACACAACACGAGAATTGTTGATATGACGTCATCAACCAGTCAGTATTGGCACTAACATTAAAAGAACAAAAAATCATTCAATATGATATATTAAGATTTACAAATATAGAATATTTAATATCTCAACATTAAATCGTTTTAAAAACCTATTTCGTTATTGACCGAGTGTGTTATTCAAAAACAGACTCTGGGAAAAGATGGTATTATTGTGAAAGTACAATGCTTTGAAATATACTCTTACCTTTATATACCGTTGGATCGTGAATCTTTAGACTATATTTCCTGTCGTTTGGACTCTGTCTAGCCATTCACCAGCGCTCGCTATGAAATGCAAACAGTCTGAAAAAATGGAAAAAATATATTAGAATAGAGTACGAAACTGATAACATGTAGAATTTCCCATTGAATAATAACCCACTTAATATAAATAGGGCGACTTATGATACATTTGGAAGTTGTAACTGATGGCACAAAATGATTATTCAAACTCGCCGTTATTAAAGTGGATATATGAGAAATAGAACTTAAGGATCCTAGATCATGCAGAACATTTTGTGTGGAGTGGGAGGCACAGTGTAAAATCCGGACGTCGGACGTCGGATGCCGCCCGGGAGAATAGAAAACCGCTTGTATCACCGGTAAAGGTGCCATAATACACCACTTTTTTGACACTGGTAATTTTCACTGATAATTTCTGTTATTTCCTGAATAAATGTTCGAAAAATATTGATTTATTTTCATTTTATTGAGAATAATCTCAATTCCCTTGAACAAGAATTTCTGGCTGAAATTTCTAATGTGCCATCCCCTGCATTGAATCTCCAGCCTGAGAAAGTCCAAACAAAACCGATGACAATTTCCCCTGAACAATCAACCAAAGCTTCAGAATCAGTCAAACCACCTATATCAATTTTGAAAAAATCCAATAAAAAAAGTGTGCAACTCAGGTTAAGCTTAAATAGGACTAAATCAGTGAGTAGACAGTCATTTGATTCCACAGGGAAAAATGATATGCTAGGTGAAACTGGAGATATAAAAATCTATTGGTGTAAATATAGCTTCTGAAACCAATCCAGTAAATTGTAACAACTTTTTGGAACAGAAATTTTCAAAAGAATCCAGTGGCTGTGGCCATTATACTGAATTTGCATTGATGGTCCTTTTTCAACATATTTGAACCCCCCTTCAGGACCCAACTTCCACTGATTGTCTTTATACACAGGGCATTTTATTGTGTCTTCCATGCCTGCAATGTGTGGGAATTGTCTTTTCATGATAGACGTCCGGCTTTTATCCTAACAGGGTAAAATAGTGGACAGTAAAATAGTGTAATGTTGACGTCCGATTGAGATTATTCTCAATAACATGAAAATAAACCAATATTTTTCGAACATTTATTCAGAAAATAACAGAAAGTATCAGTGAACATTACCAGTCACAAAAAAGAGGTGTATTTTCGAGTCTTTCCCGGTGATACAAGCGATTTTCTATTCTCCCGGACGGCATCCGACGTCCGGATTTTACACTGTGCCTTAAACTTAAGGTTGGTAATGGGTTAGGACTTGGTGAATGTGATTGTACAAAAGGCAATAAGACCAAGTGAAGAAGCTTCTATACCACTTAATAACATAAAACAAAGGACGGAAATCTGTGGAAGTCTGACTGTGAAGCAAATGACAGGTGGTCCTATAGACGAGAAGGATTTTTTTTTCTTTTTCATATAAAACTTGAACCAGAAATCATGTTATTTGCTTGGAAGGAAAATTGGTGGGGCACAATTCAAGTTCATAAAAGGGAGAACTCGTAACCTATATAGAGAATAGGGATATCACCAAACAGTCTAATATTACCCCTAAGTGAAAGATATTGGCAAGTTTCAGTATAGAAAACTGATAATCAATATGTTCGCTTATTCTAGTTTATTGAAATAAAGGGTATGAAAAGACACTTCAAGACATTAAGAGAGAGAGAGAGAGAGAGAGAGAGAGAGAGAGAGAGAGAGAGAGAGAGAGAGAGAGAGAGAGAGAGAGAGAGAGAGAGAGAGAATTGCCATTGACTTTCGGTTGTATCTACGACCTGTTAAGAACACAAGACTGGCGACACAGGCAACTTATTTCATACCTCATTTCTCTACAAATTTACGTAACTTATTTCAACACCACAAGAGAGTAAATATTAACCTCATTCTACGAAACGAGAATGATGACAAAGTTCATATTACACTTTATTTGAATTACAAAAGTTTAAAATACGCAATTTTCTTTTCAGCGTGAACACTTGCAAAGCAAATCCGTAAAAATTTGGAGCCATTCATAAATCAAGATCTTGAAAAGCGACTTCACAGCTTGCACCAGATGACTATGGTTCGTCTCAAGTCTTAAAGATTAAAGCACCATTAAGACTTCATCTTAACCAACAGATTTTTAACGAATACAAAAACATTGTTGACCTCAAGTTTTTATAGTTTCCTTTGACAAATGATCTTATAAAATTAGATAAGTCAACATACTCCCCACCCAGGTAACATACACAAATCTCTCACTCGAATCCTGGGGGGGATTTGCCACAAAATTCTGGGTTATTTATTACAAAATCCTGGCGATTTACCACAAAATCATGAAGGATTTATCCCCAAATCCCGTGGGTGGATTGACCCCCAAAAGCCTGTGGGAAGATTTGCACAAAATTTCTTGGGAATATATCCCTAAATCTGGTAGGAGTTAACCACAAATCCTGGGGGGATTTAACCATATTCTGTGAGAATTTAAGTCTGAATCTTTAGGATTTAAATCCGAATCCTTGGGGGAGGGGATTTAACAACGATTCCTGGGAGACTTAACCCCGAATCATACCCAAACGAATATGAATACTAATACGAATATGAATACGAAAACTCAAACGAATATGAATACTAATACGAATACGAATACGAAAACTCAAACGAATACGAATACGAATACGAATACGAAAACGAAAACTCAAACGAATACGAATGCGAACACTCAAACGAATATGAATACTCAAACGAATACGAATACGAATACTCAAACTCAAACGAATACGAATACGAATACTCAAACTCAAACTCAAACGAATACGAATACTCAAACGAATACGAATACTCAAACAAATACGAATACTCAAACGAATACAAATACGAATACGTATACGAATATGAATACTCAAACTCAAACGAATACAAATACGAATACGAATACTCAAACTTAAACGAATACAAATACGAATACGAATACTCAAACTCAAACGAATACGAATACGAATACTCAAACTCAAACGAATACGAAAACGAAAACTCAAACGAATACGAATACTCAAACTCAAACGAAAACAAATACGAATACTCAAACTTAAACTCAAACGAATAAGAAAATTCAAACTCAAATTCAAACTCAAACGAATATGAATAAGAAAACTCAAACGAATACGAATACTCAAACGAATACGAATGCTCAAACGAATATGAATACTCAAACTCAAACTTAAATGAATACGAATACAAATACTCAAACTCAACCGAATACGAACACTCAAACTCAAACGAATATGAATACGAATACTCAAACTCAAACGAATGCAAATACGAATACGAAAACTCATACTCAAACGAATACGAATACTCAAACTCAAACGAATACGAATACGAATACTCAAACTCAAACAAATACGAATACGAATACTCAAACTCAAATTCAGACTCAAACGAATACGAATGCTCAAACTCAAACTCAAACGAATACAAATACTCAAACTCAAACTCAAATGAATACTCAAACTCAAACGAATACGAATACGAATACGAATACTCAACCTCAAACTCAAACGAATATGAATACTCAAACTCAAACTCAAACGAATATGAATACTCAAACTCAAACTCAAACAAATACGAATACAAATACTCAAACTCAAACGAATACAAATACGAATACGAAAACTCAAACTCAAACAAATACAAATACGAATAAGAATACGAATACGAATACGAAAACGAAAACTCAAACAAATACGAATGCTCAAACGAATATGAATACTCAAACTCAAACACAAACTCAAACTCAAACTCAAACGAATACCAATACTCAAACTCAAACGAATACGAATACTCAAACGAATACGAATACTCAAACTCAAACGAATACCAATACTCAAACTCAAACTCAAACGAATACGAATACTCAAACTCAAACTAAAACGAATAATAATACAAATACAAATACTCAAACTCAAACTCAAACGAATATGAATACTCAAACTAAAACGAATATGAATACAAATACAAATACTCAAACTCAAACGAATACGAATACGAATACTCAAACGAAAACGAATACTCAAACGAATACTCAAACTCAAACGAATACTGAAACTCAAACTCAAAACGAATACATATACTCAAACAATATGAATACGAACACGAATACTCAAACTCAAACGAATATAAACACGAATACTCAAACTCAAATGAATATAAATATGAATACTCAAACTCAAACGAATACTCAAACGAATACGAATACTCAAACTCAAACGAATACGAATACTCAAACGAATACTCAAACTCAAAACGAATACGAATACTCAAACGAATATGAATACGTATACGAACACGAATACTCAAACGAATATAAATATGAATACTCAAACTCAAACGAATACGAATACTCAAGCTCAAACGAATACAAATACGAATACTCAAACTCAAATGAATACGAATACTCAAACTCAAACTAGTACGAAAACTCAAATTCAAACTCAAACTAATAATAATAATAATAATAATAATATTATTATTATTATAAGAGCACTGTTTAATAATGACTTGAATTATCAATACACTTAAAATGTAATTTTCATTGAAAACTGTTAAAAAATAAATATTTCTCAGCCGTATTTCAGTAAATTACAGTTGAGTGTAATTTCACCTTACTTTGTAATTATCTTTCACGGGTTGATGACTGTAATATCACTCCTTTACGTCTATATATCCGTTTTTAAAAGGATAAATATCTGGCAACATTTATTCCAGGATTTTTATTGCTTTTCTCTACGGCAAATTTTAACCAATTTAAATTACTCTTAAAAAATGCCATCAGTATTAATTTCAATTATATTAATATAATTTTAATTACATCAGGACTAATTTATATATGTTTAATAACCAGAACAAATAAGTAAAAAGAAAATACACCATTAATGTATAAATTAAATACAATAGAAATGGACATATCAGTTCGCTGTATTTATAAATTAAGTCCGATTAATTATTATAATTAGCATAATAAGATTTTACAATTGAAAAATGCAAAACAAACTAAATAACTTCAACTCTGACCAACATTATTCATGGATAAAAAAAAGTCTAAATTTCGTTGTCCACTTGGTCCAACCATCAACTCTCTCACCTGTCAGTCACACCTTAATGACAGGTAGTTACTCATCCCTCAACTACCGGTGATATATATGAAGCTAATTAAATGTATATATTATCGTGTTTATGACCTCATAAAATAGGTTACGATGTTTCAATGACTTTACACAGACATATAATCGAAGCAATCCTTTCTGAGAAACCTTAACGTGGTGAAAGGGTTTGCGTATCGCCATGAGCAGCAAAGGTGTACTAGTCAGGGGCACCTATACTAGGTTAGTTTGCTCTGAGCGAAGACAAAAATCTCCTACCATTAATGAGCACTGGCCAGCATGATGATGAAAAATGGCCAAACCCCAGACATGGATAAAAATATGTCTGACGCCTTTTAGTCTAGTAGGAAGATAGGGTTCCCATGCACCCCCATGATACATTTTTTTAACTTGCATTTTTGCAATCCCTGGGGTGTCTGGAAACAGAATCCCCTTGGTTCCGATTCAAAACAATGTCCCATGTGGGTCGTTTAGCCGTCTATTTGTCCGCCATCTTGGATTTCTTGAAATGTAAAAGTTAGGGGTAGGGGAAATATAAAGGACCTTTTCGTAAAGAAATAAATTAGTTACAGGTACAAACTAGGTATCATTGGAAAGGGTATGAACAGCACTATCACAAAAACCCATCACTTATTCGGTCATGACATTGATGACGTCATCAGGGGTCAAAAGGTCACGTTAAAGGGGCACTAGTCAAAATTCGGGCCCATCCAATTTGTTAACCATCCTGCACCTAACTGAATAAATATTTTCGATTCTACTTTGCTTCAAAGAAAGTGTACATGAATAGGTAGTTTTTTAATCTAAAACAAATTAATTAAATAGAGTGTAACATTATCAACCCTTTCCACGAATAAAACGAAAATATTGAAAAAATTATTTTTTTAAAATGAGATTAATGTGAAATTCCAGTTCGACACATCTTTGTTTTCTCTGCCTTTCTGTTATGGTAAAAGGCCTTATATGTTCCAATGAGTCCCGAAATACAGTCTATGTATAATTCCATTGGTATCTTCACTTGGTATTATCAGAATATGCATTACACATATATATAGATAGAATATCTGATAACGAGTTGTTATAACAAGCAGGCCAAAAATATATTAACTTGCAATATTATCATGACTGCCAAAAGTCTCAATGTTCATATTAATCTAATCTTCATTATCACTGAGAAGTTCTTCATTGTCACTGTCTTGGTCAGCCTGTTCTCCATCAGGGTCATTATCAAACTGTTCCATCTCTTCCGTAGTCTTGTGAACTAAGTCTATCAAGGCAGGGGGAAGTACCGGGCTGCAAGACCACACTGGCTCCAGAACACCCTCATAATTTTGTTCCCAACCTTATTCAGGATCATATGGCTTTGGAAACCAGAAGATTGGAATATCTGCTCGCTTGTAGATAGCTAGGCGATGGTTCACTCGACGAATGTGTGGGATAAGGTTGTCTCGGCAAGGTGGCAAATGGGAGAGGTCAATCTTAGATTTTGCTGTCAGTTGCTCATTTTCCCCAACCATCTTCCTTAACATGATTCCACGTACAGTGTCAATAGATTTCTGTCTGGAGTAGCCATACATCAGACATGTGAATGCCTCGATATCATCAATCGTTTCTGGCTCTACCGACCATTCATCCCCAAGTTTTCTGAAAGGAGATGAATATAATCATATCAATTGCCGCACAAAATTGATAAGTCGTGTATGATCAATCACACTGAGCCAGAAAGTGGCAGTTTTCCCTAAATGGCCATCACGAACCTTGTCTTCGTAAGCCTGGTACTTGTCCAAAATGATGACAGTAGATGGATCATGCAAGGCATGATCAAGAGACTCACGACTGCAGTTCTCGACAGCACTGAGCAGGGCCACAGGGTTAGTTATATCTACATTTTCCTCTTCACTGAAGCGCTCTTATCAACAACCGCTCCATTGCTTCACTGACAGTCTTCAGACAGAATAGAGCTTTGGCGTATGCCTTCCCTTTTAGCACACTCTTAAGACAGCCACTGGTTACAAGTCCAGCATCAAGGAGGATTTCAGCGTAGCCAGAGCACAGACATTTGTGACCAGTCAACATGCCTATATAGTTCATCACTGTGTGGAAAGGCCCCGGGGTTACCACATGGTTCTTGTATTCTTCTGGAAACTTCCAAATGAGGGGGAGTGCTTTCATGCAACCTCCAAGGTCAAAGGTGCTAAGAACATGTTTCTGGCCGACCTCCAGCGTAGCATCTTCTGAACGCTTCAACAGCTCCCTGATCACGGAATATTCGGTGAACGGCTGATTGATCGGGTTGAAATAGTCAATGGTCGATTTCCGAGACTGTTTTTTGCCAGTAGCTGAGATGAAGCCACCAAATCCAGGGACAAGTTGCGTTTCTTTACCGTGTTTACTGCCAGTGACCATTCACATTAGTAACCACAAATGGTACTCTTGGATGCACTCTGCATTCAACTTATCGTTTGCGATGGGTGGACTGAACTTTGCTCCTGGTGGAAACTTGGGCCCAACGCGACCATAAATATGAAGAGGGGGCAATGTTGCTGGGGTTCCAACTTCCAAACAACGAGTCCTATTCCGCTGCTTGAGTGGGAGAGTTCTATCTTTGTCGGCAATGCCCGCATTCGGTTTCACCTCCTGTATCATAATCCCTCCAGTGCTGTTCACCACGTTTGATCCATGGACATTTGTAGTTATTTTGTTTAAGTTGTCCCACTCAACATGGAAAACTTCGTTGTCCTCACCAATAGCAATTTGGGGAGTGAGCGAAGAGGAAACATCGTCAATGGCTTCTGCCAGTGCTGTCTCAACTTCCAAGCCAAAGTCATAGGACTCACTGTGACCTAATCTATGGAGTATATTGGTGAGTTGCTTGCTTCTATACAGGTGTCGTATGGTGCTGCAAAGCAGAATGTGTTTAGGTAATTTCCACTCTCCGTTTGTCACAACACGGCAGATGTCCTGGAAATGAAACCACTAGACATTAGACAGAAAATGGTTTACATTTTCATTACAGAATGTGGTAAAACTATATATCAAGATGGTAAAGCAAATGTGGTTAAATCTCACCTGAGCTATGGAAAGGACCAGACGTCGGCACTTTTCAGACTTTTCCACGACTACTTTATCCATCAGAAGAGTCGACAGGAACTTCATCAGTTCTGTTGGAAGGTATTCTTCTGATGCTCTGGCATCCAGCTCATCAGCTGTTGGAGGCCAAGGAAGTGGTGTTGACTCATGGAACATCCTCTGAACAGCAATGCGCAAGTGCAAGGCAACATCCTCAAACTTGTCTCTGGAACCAAGTCTATATGCATATGTCACTGCTTCCGCAACAGAGATGCTTTTGCTGTACACCAGGTTGAAGGTTATGCATCCCCTGTCCCCAGGAAAAACTTTTGTGAAAGCGATGCTCTCATTAATTTCGTGTCTTTGAAGTCGGGTCTTCAGCTTGTCACTTCTGAAATCTGGATTTGGAAATCCACAGCGTTCAAGTTCTTGGACGTATAGGTGGCGGAGTGTTCCAAGTTGCACGACCTCCTCCTGGCCAATAACTCTCTCACGTATAAAATCCAGAACTTTATTAAGCGAGCTTTGATGAGCTTCATGCTTTTCATCATGTTTGTCTTCAGTACTTCTGTTGGCTTGATAACGTAAGTAATTCACATGTCTCAGTTTGAAAGAACTATGACAGGATTTATGGAAATGAGCCTCCCTTGCAAATAAATCTTCGCCTGCCACTTTGCGATGTAAACGATTGTCTCCCATTTCTAGGGCTTGGGATTCAATATGAGTCCAAGTTGCTTCCTTTCCATTGAAAGATGCAAACTGGACACAACGTTCAGTCCTTCCAGAAACTTTCGTCTCAAGCTTTCCACAGAAAATACACTTAGGTGGAAAAATGTTCTTGGAAGAGGTTGATGATTTACGAGGGGATCGAATTGTTGAAGATTCATCGTCTAGAACAGCACATTTCAAACGATCCGGATGTTTGGTAAAGGCCTGATAGCAACCCCGGTGATAGCCTGTCATTTCCAAGTCCAAACCATCAAGACTGTCTGGAATTAACTTACACACAGCTTCCATACGAGCAGGTGAATCATGTGACTGAAGGAGCCGTTTCTTACGAAGATTATGGAGAACAGGCTGTCCAAGACAGTGACAATGAAAAACTTCCCAGTGATAATGAAGATTAGATTAATATGAACATTGAGACTTTTGGCAGTCATGATAATATTGCAAGTTAATATATTTTTGGCCTGCGTGTTATAACAACTCGTTATCAGACATTCTATCTATATATATGTGTAATGCATATTCTGATAATACCAAGTGAAGATACCAATGGAATTATACATAGACTGAATTTCGGGACTCATTGGAACATATAAGGCCTTTTACCATAACAGAAAGGCAGAGAAAACAAAGATGTGTCGAACTGGAATTTCACAGTAATCTCATTTAAAAAAATAATTTTTTCAATATTTTCGTTTTATTCGTGGAAAGGGTTAATAATGTTACACTCTATTTAATTAATTTGTTTTAGATTTAAAAACTACCTATTCATATACACTTTCTTTGAAGCAAAGTAGAATCGAAAATATTTATTCAATTAGGTGCAGGATGGTTAACAAATTGGATGGGCCCGAATTTTGACTAGTGCCCCTTTAACGTGACCTTTTGACCCCCGATGACGTCATCAATGTCATGACCGAATAAGTGATGGGTTCTTGTGATAGTGCTGTTCATACCCTTTCCAATGATACCTAGTTTGTACCTGTAACTAATTTATTTCTTTACGAAAAGGTCCTTCATATTTCCCCTACCCCTAACTTTTACATCTCAAGAAATCCAAGATGGCGGACAAATAGACGGCTAAACGACCCACATGGGACATTGTTTTGAATCGGAACCAAGGGGATTCTGTTTCCAGACACCCCAGGGATTGCAAAAATGCAAGTTAAAAAAATGTATCATGGGGGTGCATGGGAACCCTATCTTCCTACTAGACTATTTGTCCTGCACTGGACTAGAAAAAGCTACATATATATATATATATATATATATATATATATATATATATATATATATATATATATATATATATATATATATATATATATATATATATATATATATATATATATATATAAACAAATGCGGCCATTTTTAGTCCACAACCGGACAAAGGCTTCAGACATGTCTTTAATTATGTCTGGTGTCTGGCCAATTTTTCATCATATTTCTTACATTTTAATCAAACCAACGTCTTATAATAAAAAATAAAATGTCTATTCCATAGATTTCATAACTGTAAAATCCTACCAATTAATATACATATAAATTCAAAATCAATTTCTAAATCTACCACTCAACTGACCTTTGATCTTCACTCCTTCAGGTCTTGTAGGGAAATGCTCTGAAAACCCTTGTATATTCCCTCAGCCAATCAGAGGCCTCCAACAGAACCCCTTTGTAAGCCAGTCTCTCATTGGCTTAAACTTTCGTTCTTTGGCCAAGATGCTTAGAAGCTGTCCTCCTATTGGCTGGGGGTCTTTCAGTCAATTTTGATTTCAGAAGGTATTTTCGAAATAAAATTATTTTCATGGCCAGTGACATATTCAGTAATGGAATTGACAGAAATGGAAGCTAAATTTAAGAAAATTAATATGCCAAACTTGAAATTGGATAAAGGCAAAATTTAAAATCATAATAAATCGTAGAATTGAAAAACTGAAAGACCTTTGCAAAGAAGGTGGTTGGTTCTTCCAAAGACAGCTGCTGTATTTTGCATACAGAAAGTCATTGACTGTAATCAATCTATGTAATAACTTGAGCCTTTTTGAGCCAACAAATTTAAAAGATGTAACAGAATTAATATGTTTTATAGTAGTTTTGCTGGTCATGACGATACACAAACTATTTCACAACGTTAAGGGATCTTCCCTCAAAAAGTATATATATATATATATATATATATATATATATATATATATATATATATATATATATATATATATATATATGTGTGTGTGTGTGTGTGTGTGTGTGTGTGTGTGTGTGTGTGTGTGAGTGTGTGTTGAATGAAATTTTATCAAACCTTATTAAAAATGAAATTAGGGGCCAAACCACAATAACATATATACCTCTATAAAAATCCTAAAATAATGGGTAAAGGAAAACTTAAGTCTAAGTCTCTCTCTCTCTCTCTCTCTCTCTCTCTCTCTCTCTCTCTCTCTCTCTCTCTCTCTCACTCACACACACACACACACACACACACACACACACACACACATGAAGTAAGCCGTGTCTTCCGTTATTATTCACAGAACAAAGGTTAGAAGCCAACAGGATCGAAAGACATCTATGAATGAATTTAAACTAAAGGGACACAAGGAACAGAAGAAGATGGAAATCGGCGCTTAGATGCAACTCTGGCAAAGTCTACAATTGCAATACGACGCTGAGAGAGAGAGAGAGAGAGAGAGAGAGAGAGAGAGAGAGAGAGAGAGAGAGAGAGAGAGAGAGAGAGAGAGAGAGAGAGAGAATAAACTGGAAGAGGAAAGGATGTGCGAATAGAAATGTAGAAGGATAAGTGGGGAAGCTTGAGGCACTGCATAGATCTCCTATGACTGCGTACAGTACTCCGTGCAAGGAAAACTAATGAATGAGATGAGAAAAAAAAGTTCTTTTTTTTTTTTTAGCAAACAAAACGCAAATAAACTCCGTCACACTTATTATTATTATTATTATTATTATTATTATTATTATTATTATTATAGCATCCCGGTTTTCCAACTATTGTTGTAGCTTAGCAAGTAATAATAATAATAATAATAATAATAATAATAATAATAATGATAATAATAATAATCAATGCATTTGGTGTTTAGCTTTACAATTAATATCTTCTGTTAAAACATCAGAGTCACTTACTACATGAAATTTTATCTATATAAAATAAAATTCAAGGCAAAATGCAGCTGAACTCTATAGTGGAAAATGTAAGGCTTATTATTATTATTATTATTATTATTATTATTATTATTATTATTATTATTATTATTATTATTATTATTAATATATCCAATTAACCCAGAGCCATGAAACCTATTGCCCAGAGAAGGGGAGCAAGATAAAGATTCATTGTTTAAAGATGATCAGCAATAGCTATAGCTTATGTTTTTCCTTCCCCTGAACTGAATGTAGTAATTATTGAAGAACACTGAAATCATAAGACAAAAACCTAAAATAGATGTGCAACAAATCTAAAATATCTACGAGTCTATGTATTTTCTTTTAGTCGAATCAAACGCTGAACTGCCAGACTATTCCTTTGAACACAAAACAAATCAGTTGCAAAATCTGGCCGCAAACTTATATCTTATCTAAACTGAAAGATTCATTTTTACAAAAGGTGTCAAAGAGAATCGTGAAATAACCCTAATATGGTATCTATCAATCTTGGCATTGGTGTGTTTTAGGTTTGGTTTCGGTTTGGTTTTGCTTTGGTTTTAGTTTGGTTTTAGTTCTGGTTTGTTTTAGGTTTGGTTTAGGTATAGAGTCCTTTCAATGACGTCACTGGGAATCGCCGGCGGCCATGCTGGAGGACATACAAAGCGAAAACATCGCGGCTGCTACAGCGAATATGGACAATGAGAGCGACTTTGTCAAACAATTGTCGGGTGATGATAAGCGTTTTTACAAGCAGAAACTCGATCTAATTGATGGCCTAGATCCATACCAAATGCAGAATTCATTCAGTCAAAATATTGAGGATTTTCCCAGATTTCATACATTGATATGGTGAACTACTTGGTACTGTCGGCCAACCCAGTGTACACTAACGAGCAGATGAATGCCTAACCATTGTGTTTGTGTTTGGTTACAAATGCTATAATTTCTTATATACATATAAACATATGATGGACAAACACTATTGTAATGTTCTTGGATGATCGTTTTGCCTCCTTGCAATTAAATACACAAGTTTAATTATTTTTTCGATGTTTCATATATAAGCAAAGACCCATTCGGGTTAAACCAGCTTTCAAATATTATTATTATTATTATTATTATTTATAATCAATGTTTATTCATCACATAGGCCTATATGTCTGCACAATTTAATACACAAATTAAAATAGATATAAATATAGGCTACACTTAGTTATATATAGGCATGAGCACCTTGACGAAATAGAGACCTAGGTAAGTAGCCTTTGTTAATATAGCCAATATGGGCGCTTTTAATTTTTGTTTTGAAAATCTGAGATGCCCCTTTTGATGTTTAAGAATTGAGATGCCCCATCCCCCCACACACTACACACTGAACTGACGATGATATTTGTGAAGTCACCCATGCGATCGGATATAGCATGTTTACCCAGGAATAATGATACTTTTAGGGCCTAGCTGAGACTGACCTGATATGAAATGATCAGAACAGATACGTGCGTAGGGTAATAGAGGATTCACGTAGATCAGCCCGTGATATTCTGGTCAACCACTAGTCACGTCTGCGCTTGGATAATTCTTCTATATCTTTGTCCTGATTCTGAATAACTGCCGGTATGCGGTAAAAGCACTTGTCATCTCTTTGTCCTCTATTCCCACAGCCAACAGTAGCGCAAAAACTGGGCATTGTGTGAATGTGAATGTGATGAGATGGCTAACTATTCAACAGTTCAACCACAGCTATTCACTGAACGCGTCTTTGTTTGTCCTCCAAGATGGCGGACCGGAAGTTTGATGACGTATAATGAAAGGACTCTATTGGTTTTGGTTTATTTTGTCTTGGTTTGTTTTGTTTCAGTTAGGTTGGTTTGGTTTTAGTTTGGATTAGTTTTAGTTTGGTTTAGTTTAAGTTCTGACTGGGTTTTGGTTTTAGTTTGGATTGATTTTAGTTTGGATTGGTTTTAGTTTAGGGTTTGGTTTAGTTATGGTTGAGTTTTTGGTTTGGTTTGGTTTTCATTTTTTTTTGGTTTTGGCTGTGGTTTTGGTTTGGTTTGGATTGTTTTTTTTTATTTAGTATTGATTTGGTTTTGATTTCTATTTGGTTTTGGGTTTGGTCAGGTTTGGTTTGATTTATTTATTTTTTTTTTGGTTTGATTTGGGTTTGGTTATAGTGTTCGGTTGGTCTTGTATGGTTTGATTTGGTTTGGTTCCGTGTGGGTTTTTTGTTTGGTTTGATTCTGTTTTATATTGGTTTGGTTAGGTTTCGTATTGATTCGGTTTAGTTTGGTTTATTTTATGCTGGTTGGTTGGTTGATTGCTTGGTTTTTGTTTAGTTTTGTTTGGTTTGGTTTTATTTTGTTAGCATTGTTGGTTTGGTTTGGTTTGTTTTGCTGGTTTGGTTGGTTTTGTGTGTGTTTGTATCTTTGTTAGAGAGAGAGAGAGAGAGAGAGAGAGAGAGAGAGAGAGAGAGAGAGAGATCCAAGGGTGACACTCAGTACATACTTGCCAATGATTCCATATTTTTTTAATAGAAATTTCCAACCCTTAACCCCAAGGGGTTATTTTTTCCCAGCACATTTTGCAGTATATTTTTTTTTAGATTGCTCTAACAGCCTTAATTTTTGTCATAGAGAGGTCAAGTTGGTCTCATTCTCTTGGAAAATGCCTGAATTTTCTCAAAAAATTATCAAAAATATGAAAAAAAAAACGTATAGCATTTTTTTGCGAGGACGTACTGGTACGGATGTGGGTAAAGGGATGAGTTTTGTGAAACGTACCAGTACGTCCTTTGGGGGTAAAAGGGTTAAGATACTTCCAGTAACCTCGACAGAGAGGGAGAGAGAGAGAGAGAGAGAGAGAGAGAGAGAGAGAGAGAGAGAGAGAGAGACCATACCTATCTAGAAGAGGGTCCAGTCATTTAACGAGATTAAGAACCAAAAACTTAAGTCAGCCACCATTATCACATTTTATATCTCATAAGCGCTCACACGAACCATGCAAAATACTCGTGAAGTTATCGTAAAATGAAAAACCAAGTGACGGCCATATTGGATTTTGCCAGTATGGCAGCCATATTGAATTTTGCCAATATGGCGGCCATATTGGATTTTGCCAATATGGCGGCCATATTGGATTTTGCCAATATGGCGGCCATATTGGATTTTGCCAATATGGCGGCCATATTGGATTTTGCCAATATGGCGGCCATATTGGATTTTGCCAATATGGCGGCGCCAGTGATCATCGGCTGTGGCGGCCTCAGCAAATGAGTTCAGTATGGCCTAACCTACTGAACAGCTGTGCCAAATTTCATGCTTGTAGACAAATTTGCACAATGTCACCCTCATATTTCCCTATGCCCCTGGACTATAAGGAAATAGCCTAAACAAACGATATAAGAAACAGTAAACAATTAAGATAAAATATTTAAAAAACAGGAACAAGATCAGAACATATATTTCATACAAAAACTTTAAAAAAAGAGACTTATGTCAGGCTTTTCAACATGATAACATTTGCTACAAGTTTGAACCTTTGAAGTTCTACTGATTCAACTACCCGATTAGGAAGATCATTCCACATCTTGGTCAGAGCTGGAATAAAACTTCTAGAGTACTGCGTAGTATTGAGCCTCATGATGGAGAAGGCCTGGCTATTAGAATTAACTGTCTGCCTAGTATTACGAACAGGATAGAATTGTCCAGGGAGATCTGAATGTAAAGGATGGTCAGAGTTATGAAAAATCTTATGCAAAATGCATAATGAACTAATTGAACGATGGTGCCAAATATTAATATCTAGATGAATAAGAAATTTAATAGACCGTAAGTTTCTGTCCAACAAATTAAGATGAGAATCAGCAGCTGAAGACCAGACAGGAGAACAATAATATTTGTTTATCAAAATTAAAACTTTTTAATTTTTTAAATGGAGTTCATATGTCAGGCTATCAATGTAGGCGTTTTATATATATATATATATATATATATATATATATATATATATATATATATATATATATATATATATATATATATACAGTATATATATATATATATATACATAGGCTATATATATATATATATATATATATATATATATATATATATATATATATATATATATATATATATATATATACAAAGGAAATATTCGGTCCCACACGGTCATCAGTGGGCAGCCTGAAGGACGTGTCATTCTCTATTCAACCGTGCCAACAACAAGTGTTGGCTTTAATACCCCAACAACAATATATTCAACCTATGCCAAGGATAAAAGATACAAATCTGTTCGGGTTCAAAGTCCAGACAGTGACATATTCTTCATACTTCTGTATTATGCTCCAAACTTAGGTGTGCAACTCCTTTTTGATACTGGCACTGGGAATAGAAGGCGATTCATAGATGTCACAGAACTATTGAAAGGGTTCACACCAACTTACTGTGCCTCTCTCCTTGGTCTGCTTTCCTTGGTCTGCATGCATTCAGTAGATGCGATATGACCAGTTCCTTTAAAGGAATTGTCAAGTTAAAACCGCTGCGAGTTTTACAGAAATGCCCAAAGTACCAAGAAGTCTTCAGTTGCCTAAGGGAGTCATGGGAGGTAACCGATGAAATATTCCTTGCTCTTGAGGATTTCACCTGCACCATGTATTCTGCCAAAACTAAGACAAAGGAAGTTGACCAGCTTCGATACCAAATACTCGAGTTAAAGTGCAGTGGGCAGTCGCTGGATTCTAAAAAGAATGTTGATCTTTCATCTCTTCAGCCACCAAGAGTGTCTAAATGAGCATATCAGGTGGTGAACTATCAGGTTGCTATAGGGAAGCGTGCCCATCATCCCAAACCTGAGGTCAGGTCCCTCATCCAGCTGTGGATCATGGTTGGATAATGAAGGATGGAAATCTAGATCCCTGTTGGTTCAAGGGAACTGCACTTCCTACAAGTATGGCTGATATACTTGAGACGATGGACGATGATGAGACGTCTGATGATGAAAGCCTAGATGAAAACAATGAAAGTGATGGAAATTTTGATGATGACTATGAAAGTGATGATAGTGGGTCTGACTTGGACTAAGAAAGTTTCAAGTAACAAGATGGTAGATTTCAGGGTCGAAGGACCAAGGAACCCCCTTGTATCACAAGATATTTCCAATAATTGCCTTTCCATTAATCAAAAGTGGACCCAAAGGTACCCAAGTAGACTATCAAACTTTATACCTTGCATAGGTTGACTTTTTCCTGTAGTCCAAAGCAACACAGTGTGAATTTTCCCAATGAGGTCTTGCATCATATGAGTATATTGTACATTCATGTACAGTTTTATTTATTTCATTCATGATTTTCGTAACCTTCAAATAAAGCATTTCTGTTGTTGATTTATGTGACTTTCCCCAAATTCACTAACAGACTTGTTGAGACTGCCTTTATTGTATGCTGAAATCTCAAGAACCTGGGTGAGGACACGAATATTATCTCTCTTGCTGCATTCATGGAGGAGTTATAGCCAAGTCAAAATTACGGCTTCCAGAGTGGGGGCCATCTTGAATTTCAGCATGATGTAATTAGTTGACATTGTTGAGAATGCTTTTTTTGGATTCTCTGACCCCAAAACCTGAGAAAACACACCAAACTAATTTCCGTAGCCCCTCTGTAAGAAGAGTTAGGAGCTTTATCAGTTTTTACGATTTTGAGGCTAAAAAACGACAAATTTGAAAATTGACTTTTTACATAACTTCTCATTTCCATGATTTGGCCAATAAGTACACTTAATGGGTATCATTCAATTTCTTGAGGTCACTAGAGATGAAATAAGGCAGAAAAAGTCATTAGATATTGGTCTGGCTGGTCCTGGGGTTACATTTATGGAGGTGCCTAAAATTTTCACTTGACCCCAAATTTGGTGACCTTTTGACCTCTGGTGACCTAATTATTAAACATAATTACAAATTGTCTATTTCATCTATTAGGGAGGCCCAAAGCAAACATTTTGATATGTCATTTATCTTTCTCTGACCATTCAGTCTGGAGTTATGTCTAATTTGGTTTCCCCTACCCCAAAATTGGCAGCAGCAAAATTCGATGATGTCATCGAAGAAAGTGGCCCAGTAGTGGTAGTGCGTCCCTATTTTTTCAATGGGAACGTTAAAAAATGAAAATATGGATCAAAAGCTACAACCTAAATGCACTTTTGTCAATTTTAAGGGGGGGGGGGGTGCAAGGTGAGCCCCCTCAGCCCACGGACTAATATTTCTCTGACTCTTATTTAGGTTTTTATATTTTATATATGAAAGATCTACTTTAATGGTGTTACTGTTTTTAAAATATGTTATTTTAATCGTTTATTATTTCTTCTCTCGATAATGGTAGATTGAGATCCTCTCTCAATTGAAGAGAGACTAAGACCAGTTTTGATATGAAATTATTATTACTTTTATTATATAATAATAACTACTGATGAATATCTCCAGTTGCATAAACTTTTCCCTTAAAATACAAAGTAGTGTCGTTTGAAAGGATATAGAAGGATAATTGCAGATTTTCATATCTATACGATGAAAAAAAAAATGACCGCGAGTATCTTAATCTACCATTATTGAGAGAAGTAGTAGTCTGAAGCTAGAAATATTAATTTTGATAAATATAAATAAAAATATATATGAAATACTACATATATAATGCTTTTAAAATGAAATTTATGCAAAAAATCAGAATAGATTATATTTTTGTTTCCTTCTCTGTTAGTTGTAAATATCGTTCTGAGTAGTACTAAACTTTCCGAAATAATCGTTTTCCTACGGGCCAACAGAGGGAAAGGCCCGTGCGAACAACAATTGTTGGCTTTAATATATAATAGCCAACATATTGGATTTCAAAATGGCCGCCACTTGAATTCTACATGTGCGATTACCTCTGGGTCAAATATTTTTACAGTACATGACAATATCCATATTTCAAAATGACATACTTTATTACAGTACGCCACTTAATTCATGAGAGATGAATATTCATCATGTATTTTTGACAAGACATTTTACTCTAAGTGTGTAAAGTAAAAATTGTTTGAGTTATTGATTAGATTCTGTGTTGTTCTAGGTTTAAAGAAATACTAGTACCATGGAAGGAGTCTTTTGATGTTGTTACACTGGGGTTGTGGCCTACGTTGTCTACAGCGGCAGTTGTAAACACTTCACCACACAACTTTGGAGGGCAGACCACTTGTTCTCCGTGAAACTGTTTGCAGACACGGTTGCCCATCTGTGCTGAGAGCTGGAGCACTCTGTCATTCGAGATGCTTAAGCCAAGGTGTGAAAGTCTGTCGACTAATTCTTTCTTGCGTGTATGAGCATGCAACATCATCCCTACGTATGTTGGAAGTAGGGTCTCTTGTGCAACATTGTGCCTGACACAGGTGGACGATGTGGTGCCACGAGTTCGTTTGTGTTTGACGCTGTTGAACTTCAGTATCTGGGCTGTGGTAATTGCTGCAGGGTTAGTGTCTTCCGTTTGGTCCTTGATGCTGGGTCCCTCGAGAATCATGCTGACTGGTGCAAACAGCAACGGTGGCACAGATTCTTCTTGACATCCTTCAGGGAATCCTGTGAAGGGCTTGGCTTCTCCAAACATATGGTGGCGAACAATGTGTGCAGCACGTGCAAGATGGACTGCATCACTATCACTGTCCAGTTCGCAGGCTTTGTCAAGAGCAGCACCGAGATCTTCTCCAAATGCCATCAATATGTCTCTCCCCTTGGTGTGTGCTCGCATGTCAGGAAACTGAGATAGCAGTCTGTTTCAGTCGTGTGGAGTGGACTCCCGTATCGAGCTGCACTCCGAGCTGTTCCATTCTCAGCTGATATAGGTGGACAAGATCGCCCAATCTAAATACTACTACTGTGTCCTCATCTTGTCTTGTTTCTTCAATGTAGAGGACGAGTTCAGCAAAGGCTACTGACGACATTGCTCTCTCTTGGTGTGAGTCCTGTGGTCCTGTTGATTGGACCGATCTTGCGCGGTTGTAAAGTCCTATCAAGCACTGCAGGTGATACTGGGCGTCCAACGCAACCATGTCCCCACCACTGAGACCTCCAAGCAGTTCTGTATCACCAAGAAGGTTTGCACAGGCACGGACCCGTCTGTCAATTTTGAATGTTGCAGCTGTTAGAATATTAAACTTTTATTCATGATGCATTGGTAATGTAGATTATACACTTAGGTGCAATCATTTGTTTTTACCCATAATTCTTGGCATGATGTACGTGACATGACGCCGCTTTCTTTTGTCCGTGTAGTATAACCGGCAAGTTCATGGCCGAAGGAACTGTGTACTGCTGCCTCCCACATTCTCCATTAAAGTGACTCTTTTTGTGATAATCTTTTATTATAACCCACCATCATGTCCTTCGACCTCACAGAAACTGACACTCTCCTGATGTTTGGGGGTGAGAATGAGCTCCCCTTTTCAGTTTGGCCAAGTTGAGAAATTTGATTAGGAGTTGGCAGAAGCGAGGGCGGGAACTGCGGCATAGGAAGGTTTTCCTTCAGTGGGCTGGACCTTGAACTTGGGCAAAGGTGCAGTGACTGGCAGAGAGCTTGGGCTTTTGTAGACCCAGTCTTCTTCTTCTTGCATGGAGGTGGGAGGACAGCATCTCCAAACCAGCCCTCCTGCATGTAAAAACTTTCTTCTCTGCTGATTTTATCTATAATATCTGGATTCCTCCTTGGGAAAATTCTGCTCTTGTAGAGGGGCGGGTCCCTTCTCCTATGAGTCACATTCAGGAAGAGTGCTTCATGGAATAGAGTGCTATCATCACACCAACTATAGATTTGATAATGGCAGACTTTCAAGTCCACCTCAATATTCAATTTAATTATGAAATGACCCCATACATAATCTCTTGAATAAGAGTATCTGTGACATGGAATGCACCTTTCCTTGGAATCTGGTGGGCAGAAGCCCTGGCAGGGGAGGTCATTGGATTTGTAGATGGTATTGCAGATGAATGTCAGGCTGTAAGAGCTCATGGTAGGCAAGGCAAGGGAGCCTGGTGTCCCCTGTGCCAGGTAAGCCAATTCTTGGGCAAGCTGAGACGTCCTTCCTCTTTGAGAGGTGAGCTACGACTGATTTCACTTAATCACACAACTACAGTATATGATTATACTGAGCATATTATAATATTATGTTGTTGAGTCAATCCTTCCATACAAACAAAACAACTGTTTGGTTGTTATTGTGCTGTAACCAGAGAAAAGGATCCAATGTAGTACTGTCTGGCCAGTCAAACAGTGGCGTAGCTAGAAGTTTTTCAGTGGGTGGGCACCTTGTGGGCACAGCTGAATATGAGAGGGCGCTAGGCTATCGGAGCGTGTCTATACATGCCAATTTCAGAAGCATTCTGAAGTCATATGAGAAGAGTATCAGGAAACATTCTGAGATCAGTGGTGGATATTTAGGCATTATACAGGTATCTGTCATTCTGTTATATTGTCTCAAATAGAATAGAGATGCATAGAAATCTTCATCATCATTATCATCATCATCATCAACATCCCCTCCTACGCCTAATGACGCAAAGGCCCTCAGTTAGATTCCGCCAGTCATCGCTATTTTAAGCTTTTAGTTCAATACTTCTCCATTCATCGTCTCCCAGGTCACGTTTCATAATCTTCAACTCTTCTAGTGCCTAGTGGAGCCCAGTTGAAAGTTTGATGAACTCATCTTTCTTAGGGAGTATGAAGAGCATGTCCAACCAATCTCCATCTACCCCTCACCATGATCTCATCCACATATGGCACTCGATTAATCTATCTTATAGTTTCATTTC
Organism: Palaemon carinicauda; assembly: GCF_036898095.1. Taxonomy (NCBI): domain Eukaryota; kingdom Metazoa; phylum Arthropoda; class Malacostraca; order Decapoda; family Palaemonidae; genus Palaemon; species Palaemon carinicauda. The sequence continues at coordinate 84,312,440 of NC_090728.1, forward strand.
TAATCGTGTCCTCCCATTTCAATCCCAATAGTCTTCTGAGGGCTTTGTTCTCAAATCTACAAAATCTGTTGGATATTATTTTATTGTCATACCACGATTCATGTCCATACACTAACACCAATGTCACTAAACTGATATATAGCCTGATTTCCAAGTATAATTTTAGTCGATTTTATTTCCAAATTGTATTTAACCTAGCCATTGTCTGATTGTCTTTATTAAACCTTCCATTAAACTCTAATTTTAAAGACCCTTTATTGGAGATCATTGTTCCTAAATACTTAAATGATTCTAGCTCATTAATCCTTTCTCCTTCCAATAATATTTCATCTTCCATTACATACTCCGTTCTCATCATCTCCGTGTTTCTCCGATTTATCTTGAGCCTCACCTCGTGTGATATTTCATGCATTCTGGTAAGCAAGCATTGCAAATCCTGTTGTGTTCTGCCAAGAAGGACAGCATCATCAACATGCTCTAGGTCTTCTAAATTCCTATCACCAATCCAGTCCAATCCTTCTCTACCATCTCTGACTGTTCTACACATTACAAAGTTCGTGAGGAGGATGAACAACATAGGTGACAACACATTCCCTTGGTGTTCTCCACTGTTCACTGGAAATTCATTTGATAATACTCCATTAACATTAACTTTGCACTTGCTATGCTCATGAACAGACTTAATCAAATTTACATATTTAAGAGGAATTCCATAGTAATGCCGGACTCTCCACACTATCAAAGGCTTTTTCATAGTCTACAAATACCACCAAAAGGGGATTTCTATATTCTATGCATTGCTGTATAAGTTAAATAAGGTTCTCACTGTGTCACTCACACGAACTTAGTAGGTTGGTAGTTGGGGCCAGTCTGAACCCAATTGGGAAAGTCGCCATAATACACCACTTTTTTGACACTGGTAATTTTCACTGATACTTTGTTATTTCCTGAATAAATGTTCGAAATATATTGATTTATTTTATTTTATTGAGAATAGCGGGCAGTTAAATAGTGTAATGTTGACGTCCGATTCAGATTATTCTCAATAACATTAAAATAAACCAATATTTTTCGAACATTTATTCAAAAAGTATCAGTGAACATTACCAGTCACAAAAAAGAGGTGTATTTTCGCGTCTTTCCCGGTGATACAAGCGATTTTCTATTCTCCCGGACGGCATCCGACGTCCGGATTTTACACTGTGCTCATATGACGAGGTGAGAGTAAGAGAAACTGGTAATTTAGAGAAGGAGTGGAAGTTAGCAAAAGAAAATATTGTTGGGATTGCAAGTGATGTATGTGGCAAGAAGGTTGTTGGAGGCAGCATGAGGAAGGGCAGAGTTGTTTTGTTTGTATGGAAGGATTGACTTAACAACATAATATTATAATATGCTCAGTATAATCATATACTGTAGTTGTGTGATTAAGTGAAATCAGTCGTAGCTCAGCCCTCAAAGAGGAAGGACGTTTCAGCTAGCCAAAGAATCGGCTTACCTGGCACAGGGGACACCAGGCTCCCTCGCCTTGCCTACCATGAGCTCTTACAGCCCGACATTCATCTGTAGTACCATCTACAAATCCAGTGACCTCCCCTGCCAGGGCTTCTGCCCACCAGATTCCGAGGAAAGGTGCATTCCATGTCACAGATACTCTTATTCAAGAGATTATGTATGGGGTTATTTTATAATCAAATTGAATATTGAGGTGGACTTGAAAGCCTGCCATTATCAGATCTCTAATGGGATTCACCACAGTGACTGTAACTGCTAATGCATTGTCACCCCCAAGAATCAGGAGAGTGTCAGTTTCCTCCTGGAAGAAAGCTCACAGAAGCTTTTAGATCTGGCCAAGAAGCAGCGCAAAGTCGTCGTCTCCAGATACCCAATCTCCATGCCGCTAGATATAGCTACCTCTGTCAACTACATCGCAAAGATCAAGATGAAGTTCCTGTCCACAACATAATCGCCACAGTCAATGGGACCAAACCCCCTACCCTTGATTTAAGAATATGGGGCACCTTCCCCATCACTGACTACATTCCTGAGCTGCTTCGGTGCTACCATTGTCAATGGTATGGCCATCACCATGAGCACTGTGGAGGACCCAATATTTGCGGAGTCTGCAGCCAACGCCAACCCTCATAAGAATGCATAGATGCCCACAAGCGAGGTCGAACCACCCAGCCGAGATGTCCAAACTACTCTCGCTCCCACCTTGCATGGAACAAGAGGTGCTCTGAGCGCCTAAAGAGGATTGCAGCCATGTAAGGCACTCATACTGGCAACACACTTAAACCGCACAGACTTCCCAGAATGAGACGCCGCCATCCACTCACCGTCACTCCAGATCCTGTCATCCGAACCACCTCCACTCCTGATCCGGCCACCATGGCTACTACCGTTCCTGACCCTGTCATCCAGAGAGCTCCAGTGCCCTCACTTCATCCAAATCGTTCCCCGTCCCAATACTCCTATTCAATCACCCACCAGCTAAACACCTTTTCTTTGCAAGACTTAATCCCAATTACCATACACCTTTTCACCCGGGTCTCATCCCTTCGAAATGTCCCGGATCCCCTTCAGACCTCAAGTCATATCCTCCCTTTCCCCCCAAACCAACCTCACTGCCTCACAATCTCCAGAGCAGGGATAATTTCTTACACTTAAAACTGCTCCTTTCCTCTACTACTAATTGTCCTCTCCTCTCCCAGTCTCCCTTACTCACTGGGACTTCTTTCTATACCACTATTCTCTACTGCTAAAGCCTTTCCTTACGGCTCTGAATCGGATCGATTTTGGGTGCTCGTAGGAAGAGCTACACACCCGTGCGCAGAAGAGTCACTCTTTGATTCTCCTCATATATATACTTTAACTCAATGCTCCGGGGGTAGAACAGAAGACCTCTTTGAGTGTCCTTATATAATTACTTTGACACATCGCTCTAGGTGCAGAGCAATAAAACACTACACATCCTTATTAACTGATGTGACTTGGGAGAAACTTCCGGGCCCATTCTATAGCAAGCGAGTGATAATAAAAACAAGAATTATTTCAAAATATTAGAGCAAAAACATTAATTTTGATAACTAGGATTGTTTACATCTTTGGCAAGAGATGATATGTTTACATATTCATTAATGACGAAAATGTAAAGTTGTAAGCATTGTTAAAACTCACCTATTGTTCAATTTTTATACTTTCTTAAACAGAAATACAGCTAAACGAGCTGGGTGGAGAACGAGCTAAATGGCTTGAGGCATGTACACTGTAAGGGATTTGAAATCTTTGCTCCATAAAAATCCTTAATTACAAATATGGTTTATTATTCAACAGGTATTGCAGTTATCTCTGCCGCGTGTAGGTGAAATTGTGAAGTGTGATCTCGCGTAAAAAGAGGGCTGACTGTGCATAATATACACATGATAACCAAATGGAAAAACTATACTGTTGGTGCAAGTGGCGTGAAAATGAAGTATAATTACAAATTCTATAGCTTTGATTTTACAAGCAGCGATGGCTACAATTTCTCTTCTACTAAACCCAGTGATTCAGTGTAGACTTAAGAATCGATTCCAGAGTCCACTAACACAATCATATCAGCCTAAGTGTACGGGAATGATTGAAAGTAAATATACTGCACTTCTATCTCATTCATTACTATAAGGAGGAGTAATAAATACTCTTTCTTTTTCAAAGATATTCTACTTAAGTGCGTATATAGATTAAAGGTATAATAAATGGATTTTTTTACTTACTATTACAATGAACTGTAGACTTTAAATCTAAAAGTAATATCTTTATGTCATATGAAGCTAATGAGACAATAAGTACTTAAATTATTAATTTTATTAGTCTGACAAACTGTTTTTAAATAAACAACTAATTTTTCTATAACTGGAAATGTTTTCATTTGAATTAATCGGTTGGTTCAGTACGAGATACCACACCACTCCGCAACTTGGAGCACTGCTGGCACAGAACTATGTACAAATTTCTATTCAAAAACGGATTTTGAGCGAAGCGAAAAATCTATTTTTGGGTGAGATAGCCATGGCGTCCTGATGGAAGGTTCCTTTTTGGTAGCTTCCTTGGGTATTTAACTACTAAATATTCCCAGAGAATTTAACCACAGGTTATCACAGAATTCTAACTTCTGGAGCGAGTATCCTAAAGGTTTCCCTTTAAGACATCGTATATCAACAGGGGATGCATGTATTAATGCGCCACATAGCTATCTACACCCCACATAGAGTTAACACTTCGATGTGTAGGGGCGGAGAATAGCTGGGGAGCCGTTCCACAGCTAATCTCGTTCGTGGCTACTTTTGGTACTCGAGACGTAAACAAACGGGCGCCATTGCTAAATGACGTCACGTCCGTCCTCATCCTGAAGCCAGTTGCTTGCCGATCACCATGATACAGCAGAACAGGGTGGGACCTGAAGAAAAACTGGACGAAGTAGCAGGGAGGGTCCATCAGGACGCCATGGCTATCTCACCCAAAAATAGATTTTTCGCTTCGCTCAAAATCCGTTTTTTGGGCTCAAGCCATGGCGTCCTGATGGAAGAATACCAGAGAATCAATGTATCGTGGTAGATTTTCCCCTTGTAGTGTAAGTGCCGAGGGCTTTGAACAGGTTAGCATAGTAATCTTAATAGAAGAACCGTAGGGAAGAGAACTTCCTGCCCCCCTGGCAGTGAAGTCCCCACGGGCCATGCTGAAGATCAAAGTGGTCATCGAAGGGCTACTCACCTTGCTGGGAGAACATGAAGAACTCGGAGACAAGACTGAATGGTTGGCATTCATATAGGAACATTCTCAAGGGCAGACAAGTGGTGGTTAGGCACTGTATATGACTAGAAAATCGTCTGGTTTCTAAGGTATGAAGTAAGTAAGTATTCGTGTAGGAATATTGCATTGCACAGGTGAGTATATAATAAGGGTTGAAACCTTAGTAATCTTCATCAACCATAAGAGGAAGGGGATAATAAAACTATGACAGTCGTGTATTTCATAGTATAAGTAGGGGCGGATTGAGACGCACAAGTAATAAAATAGAAATTTTATTTCACAATTGCGGAATATGTTAATTAAATGCAATAGATATGTAAAAGTAATTTACAACAAATTATAATGTACATAGTAATGAAAGACTTGCTCTTGAATCTGAAAGAGAATTTCAAATTATTAGTAGGCACTCGTTCCAGAGGCGGTGCATTACATTTGCGCGCATTGCCCCTACAATTGCGCTCTAAAACTATTACCATTGCGCGCATCTTTCCATTACTATTGCGCGCATGCATTTCTCAGGGTATTCCAGTAATCCCTGTTGTCAAACCCATTCCAAAGAGAACGTTAGTTCTTCAGATGTCAATGAATTTCAATGGATTTTAAGGTAGTTAAATTCTATTTATCTTTTTTTTTTCTTTTGCAAGGGGTTTTCATGTCAATGCATAATAATAGTTGTTGGCTCAACTAATTTTATGCCAGTTACATTCAATGTAGCTTTATTGTTTTTCATTTCCCTACGAAGTTTTTTTTTTTTCAGGAGTCGATGTTTAGGTTACCGGTAAATACAGATTACATACAAGACATTTATTCACAAGAATGTTTATTATAATAAAAAATGAGATACATTTATGTATATATATAAATGAAAAACAAACTTAACAGATGTCTGTTCGTGCTGAATATCTAAAACCAATAGCCTTCAAAAACTGATATCGATTATGTTCCCCTTCCTGCATCTTGTTGAATTGATCCATTAGATAAGTAGTCTTTTCTCTCTCGCTTCGTCTTAGAACTGCAGGTGTGCCAAGCCCTCGCAATTTAATGTATGTTGTTGTTTGGATTTTTAAGATGTTATCTAAAAACACAGAAATTGATGGGTGAGGTGAATAAAATTGCTCATTGTAATGAGCATGGAACGATTCGGGGCCATTTGTTGTTCGACGTGCTTCAACTGACGGTCGTGATGCCCATAGAATTGGAGGATATAATGCCTCCGGAAGGATGTAATTGTCAACAACGTAATCTGCAAACTTAACACAGCGCTGATCATCTGGAATGTTTGCCATGAGTTCCTCAGCAAAACTGTCACCAACTTCCGCAGGATCAAGAAATGCTAAACCAAAAAACTGAGTTAGCCACAAGCCTATTTCCGATTCCTTGTCTTTATATTCAGAACTGAGGCCTATTTTCTGAATTTTTCTCCACCAGCTTTGGCCTAGATGGAATCTACAACACTGTATTATTACATTTGGGAATATAGACCTAAATGCATTATGCATAGCTACTTCAAAATCAATGTGAACGAGACTAGGTTTAAATTCAAGATTTCTATCTGTACACAAGGTGGAGATCATGCTAAGCAATGTAGAGTAAATTTCTTCGGATTTCGATGGTAATAAAGCAAACACAAGAGGTACATAGTGTCCCAGATTAAATCCATGAATAGTGTACAATTGCTCAAAATATTTTGGACAGCACTTGAAAGTTCCGTCCACAAAAATTTCACTAACTTTTGTACACAGTGCGAGGAGATTTGAATTGCATGACAATATTATAATTCCATGTTCTTTACTATTAAGCAAACAGAATTTTTCTTTCTTATTAGTTTCCAATTCCATGACGTCAAGAGCATCGTGAACATTCTCTCTAGATTTGGGTAAAGTTGGAAACTTTGTACGTCTTTTCCTGTAGATTGCCATTGTTAAATTTTTCAGATCTTTCACTTCCAGACTTTCGTCATCAACACACTGTAATTCGCTTCGAACTATTTTCATAGGTCTCGTGCTAATGTCATCAAACGCTTTCCTCTTCACAGATGCTCGGATAGCTTGAAGTTCAACTTTTTTGCTTTCTATCTCATGTGAGTGAATACACGTTCCACTGATTATAGTTGTACAGCTATCATCGGTTCTTAGCCTTCCTTTGCAGGTTTTCACTGTACAACGCCATGAAATTTCCGATGATTTAAGAATTCTGTCGATTCTGTATGTATATCCATCGTGAATCAAGGATTTCTTTCCTTTCTCGGTTTCAGATAGTGTGAATTCCATGATGCTAATTTCGGACTAAAAGAGAGAGCTATTGAAACTAACGTATCTTAATTCGAGTGAATGCATCTTATAAACTGTGAACTGTCATGGTGTCCGAAAGTGCTCGTTATCTTATCAAAACCATATGTAATAGGGTAGTTTGACAAGAAATGGCTGAAAGAAAAGAGGGGAAAAGAGGCGCGCAACTGTAATAAATTTCAGCGCGCAATCGTAACACTTCTTAATCCCTAAATGCGCGCAAATGTAATGCGCCCTCCAGAGGAACGTCAGTCTTTTAAAATTAAAACACATCATGCTCTAGGCATGCGGCACTCGTGTGACGACTATGACATTTAACCTGGGAGAAGAACAGTATATGAAAAAGCACTAAGTGTCTTTGAAATCACTACGTATCACGCGAGGGTCAACATAGGCACCCGAGGAGTTAGAGTCCCAAGTAACTCACTGTTCTATGCAGAGTTAGGTGCAGGTTTCATAACACTACCTGCGGCTACCACAAAATGTTTGACTTCATGCACTTGTTTCGCATAATGTTTGAAGAAAACACGCAAGGATTTCCAGCCTGTGAAACTCTTAAGGCTCTCGAAATCCATACTCTGAAAGAAATTCAGAGACGATGCAACTTTTCTAGGATCGTGACCGGCGGGTGTACTGTCAGGATCCGCTCTGCGAATGAAGTAGGTGATTTTCGCTCTTAGTTGTTTCAGTGACAGGTCGCTGCCCGATGTTTCTCCTTTGAAGAGTTGGCCTCCACCAAAGTCCGAAGTTCTACGAAGATAGACATTGAGGCTCTCTACTGGACACAGAGAGGCATCTTCTTTCAGGGGGCATATTCTCCAAGGGCCCCATCTTTTGGTGGGTAATTCGTTTTTGGCGAGAAACGTCGGATCCGGGAAGAGGGTAAGGTCACCTGAATCTGTAAACAGAATGTGGTCCTCGTCCCTTGATAATGCCACTATTTCGCTGACTCAGGCTCCTGAGGCAAGAGCAAAAAGAAAAATAACTTTTTGAGTCAGATCCTTGAGAGGGCACGAATCATTGTCCAAGTTGGAGGCAAAATGGAGCACCTTGTCCAGGGACCAGGAGATCGGTTTTGGTGGGGGTGCTGGGCGTAGACGAGCGCATGCTTTCGGCAGTTTATTGAAGATGTCGTTGGACAGATCAATCTGGAAGGCATACATCAGTGGTCTAGTCAAGGCCGATTTGCAAGTAGAAATCGTGTTGGCTGCCAAGCCCTGTCCATGAAGGTGAATAAAGAAGGACATGCAAAAATCGATGGTGATTTCCGTAGGATTTTTTGCCTTGACGAATGAGACCCATTTTCTCCAGGATGATTTGTATTGCCGTCGTGTGGATTCGGTCTTGTATTCCTCGAGGAAGTCTAGACTTTTCTTCGAGATCCCAAACCTTTTCTTCGCGGCTAGGGAGAGAAAATCATGAGATGAAGGTCCCTGACTTTCGATGATGAAGCGAAGACAGTCGACTTCTGTACTTGCTGGGAGAGAACTGGGCCCGGGAGAGGGATCAGCGTGGGCTGCAGCTCCAGGACCAAGGGGTACCAATTGCTCCGGGGCCACTTGGGAGCCACTAGGGCCGCTGTCCCTTTGAAGGTTCTCAGCTTGGAGAGGACTTTCAGCAGAAGGTTGGTGGGAGGGAACAGGTAGATCTTGGACCATCTGTTCCAGTCCAGTGACATAGCGTCCACTACTTCTGCCTTGGGGTCCTCGTACGGGGCCACATATCGAGGAAGTTGATTGTTGTCGCTCGTTGCGAAGAGATCGATCTGAAGTTCTGGGACTTGGTGAGAGATGAAGGAGAATGATCTTGCGTCTAGAGACCATTCCGACTCTATCGGGTTTGTTCGAGATAGAGCATCCGATGTCACGTTGCGGAATCCTTGTAGGTGAACTGCAGACAGGTGCCACTTCTTCTTCTCTGCCAGACGGAAGATTGGGAGAAGCACCTGATTTATCTGGGGCGATCTTGAGCCTTGGCGATTGAGACATCGAACTACCACCGAGTTGTCTAGGGTTAGACGAATATGGATCGAGGGAGGCGGGGAGAGTTTCTTCAGAGTTAGAAGGACCGCCATGGCCTCCAAGATGTTGATGTGAAACGTCTTGAATAGGGGAGACCATGTGCCTTGAGCCTGTTTTTGGTGGGAGTGACCTCCCCAACCCTCCAGCGAGGCGTCCGTGTGGATGTTGAGTGATGGAGGTGGGTGTTGAAGAGGGATGGACCTTTTCAGGGCCTTTGCTTCCGACCACGGCTTGAGGAGCAGCCGAAGTCTGTTTGGGAGCCGTCTCTTGAGGTCTCTTCGAGCGATGGATGCGGAATGTCTCCAGACTCCCGCGGCATCCTTTAGCTGTGCACGTAGCACTGGGTTTGTCACTGAGGCGAACTGTAGAGAGCCTAGAACTCGTTCCTGCTGACGTCTTGAGATCCGTTTGGATTTCAGCAGTTGCTTGACAGACCCTGCTATTTCCTTCCTTTTCTTCTGGGGGATGGAAAGGCGGTGTGACTGAAGGTTCCACTGGATTCCTAACCATTGGAACTTCTGAGCTGAAGAGAGGCGAGATTTCTTCGTGTTTATCTTGAATTCCAGGTGTTCTAGGAACTGGATGACTTTTTGCAGGATTTTAAACAATCCGCGGGCGATGGAGCCCAGACTAGCCAGTCGTCGAGGTAGGCCATCACCTGGACGTCTCGGAGGCGCAGCTGTTGAACGATGGCATCCGCCAGCTTTGTGAAGATCCGAGGGGCCACATTGAGGCTGAAGGGCATGGCCCTGAAGGCGTAGCTTTTCCTTTGGAGTCGAAATCCTAGGTAGGAGGAAGCGTGGTGGTTCATTGGAACGTGCCAATAGGCATCCGCCAGGTCTATGGAGACCGTGTAGGAACCTTGAGGCAGAAGGGTCCTTATCTGTTGAATAGTCAGCATCTTGAACTTGTTGTTCGCTATGAACTTGTTGAGGGGGGATAAGTCTAGAATGACTCTGAGCTTGTCGGAGTCCTTCTTGGGGACGCAAAACAGTCTCCCTTGGAACCTGGTTGACTTTACCCTCCTTATCACCTTCTTGTTCAAGAGATCTAGGACATATTCTTCCAGAAGGGGGTTGATTGTTGGAAGAATTGCTGGAAGGTTGGGGGTGGTTGAGTCCAACTCCAGCCTAGACCCTTCTTGACGATGCTGTGTGCCCAGGGATCGAAGGTCCAACGATCCTGGAATTGGCGGAGTCTTCTTCCCACCGGAAGCACTTCATTGCTTCTGGTGTCCCGAGGGTTTACTGCCTCGGCCGCTAGCTCCCCTTCCTCCTCTGCCTCTGGAGGGACGGCGAGATGCGTCTCTGCCTGCACCTCTGCTTGAGCCTCTACCTTTGGGACGAAAGGTAGTCGTCTGTTGTTCGAAAGCAGGGGTGAAAACCGGCGACTGGGACAAGACCGGTTGGGTGACCAGCTGAAAGGTTTGCTGTGGCTGAGCAGCCACTTGGGGAGTAGCGGGTCCCGGAAACTGCCGTCTCTGTTGACGTTGCTGGGGTTTTTGCTTGGAGGATTTCCTCTTAGGTTGAGGGCCGTCGTCCTGAGAGGATTTCCTCTTATTCGACATGCCCCACTTGTGGAGAAGGTTCCTGTTCTCTGTGGCGGCCTTGTCGGTGATCTCTTTCACAAGGTCAGAGGGAAAGAGGTGCTTACCCCAGATGTTGGAGGAAATCAGCCTCCGGGGTTCATGTCTCACTGTGGCACTTGAGAACACGAATTCACGACAGGCTCTCCGAGCCTTCATGAAGCTGTACAAGTCCTTAACTACAGTCGCCAAATGCGTTTTGGCGAGCACCATGTAGTGGTCGGGGACTCTAGTGTCACCGGCCATGACGTCAAGCTGTACCTGGAGGGACATGGATGTGGCGAGCCTTTCCTTCGTGTCTTGTTCCCGACGAAGGAGATGGTCATTAAGTTTCGGGAGGTCTTCCTTAAACTGACGTCCGGCAACGTCAGGATCTAGTTTCCCCACCATGAAAGTATGCTGGACATCTTTCCAGTGTCAAACATTAGGGGGAGTAACCAGGGAGAAGGGTCTGCACTCCTCCAGTGCAGGGCAAGGTTTCTCTTCTTCCACTGCCTTGTGTACCGCAGCGAAGGCCTTTTCCATGAAGGGGAGGATCGCATCATCTGGTGCGACGTAGGTAGGGTGCTTCTTGCTCAGCGCCGGAAGCTTTGAGCAGGTAAAACCCCTACTTTTAAAAGCGTTGGCCAGCATAGCCTGGGCCTTCGGGAGATCGAACACTATCACCTCCTTAGGTTCGGTCTCTTCCTTAGAGGCAGGTTCGGATCGAAGCCGGACGTAACAGTCCGGATAAGCCTCAAAACTCGGGAAGAACTCCACTTCTTCCAGGGCAACCGAGCCGACCTTCTCACTGACGAAGATCCTGCCCGTTGCGATAGGCATATGCTCAGCATACCTCCAGGGGTTGGCGTGCGAGCATGCCGGGAGGTCCTTAACCGAAATCCTTTTCGGCTCCTTGGAACTTCCCATGGTCCTGATGTATTCGTGTGTTTCACGGAGTTTCTTTTCCATAAGGGCTTCAAGCATACGGAACATCTCCTGGGCGCTAGTTGGGATGGGGTCCGGGGTGGCGGAGGTAGACGGGAGTGATACTTCCGTCGGTGTAGGAGTTGGGGTGGTGGTGGAAGGCGGAGCGACCTCTTGCTCCGACTCAGCGTATTCCACTCGGTCTTCCTCATAGTCCAATTCTTCGGCCATGAGGTTCCTCTCCGTTGTCTCCGACACCTCCGACATACGCTCCGCGTTGTCGGTATCCAGGCGACACTCGTGCATGGACTGGGCCATGACTACATCGGGTTCCACCGTGATCTGGACGGTGGGGATCTGATCCTTGGGGACCTCAGAGTCTGGGGATGCCTTCGGGAACAGTAAGGCCCTCAAGTCTTCAGTGGCAAGGTATGGTCCAGTGGCGTTCTTCTGGAAGCCACGCACCCATTTGCGTAGCTTCTCTCGAGAAGCGTCCCTAACCTCCGCTGAGGGAGGGTTATTGAACACCTCGACCAGGCGGTCCTGGCAGACCGTACAGTTCTGCGGGTCCCAAAACTTCAGATCACCTCTCTTGTTGGCACAAGGGGCGTGAGTCCTACACGCCGTGTGCCCATAAAAGTGCGGGCGCTTCACTCCACAGAAGCCGTGGTCGCACTTCACGTGCTCCTCCTGTAAGAGAAAGAGAACATGAGTATGGGGGAGTCATAAGAATGACTTCTATTCTAAAGTTAAATATTAAAGGATTAATCTTTAACTTAATATTAAGTGGTATAAACAATGTGATGTTTAGAGAATGGGCGCAAAAGAAGGAGATAGACACATACTCCATGTAACCCGCCCGGCTGGTTACCGTAACCTTATCCATAGACAATTAGTTGTGACCGAGGGCACAGGACAGAATTCTACATAGAATGCCAGGAAGGCAGCGGGAATTCTAGTGGGAATTGCCAAGGATATAAAACTGGGACTAAGGCCACTCAGACCATAGAATTGGGAACGTAGAAGATCCCATAGGGTAACGGTTTCCGGCAACCAGCCGTGCTAGGATACACACAGCATGCTGGAAATTTGTGATATGCAAGAAGACAGCATGGTTATTAATAGAACGGTAAGATAATACCTATCTATTTATGTAGTCAAACCATCTGGTTGCAATGTAGGGCTATCAGCATGAGATGATAGCTAGTAGAAGGGGTGCAAGTCGCTTTGACGCCTCCGGAAGGCTCCGGCAGACCGACGGCATGCCGGAGGCCGCTCCAGCAGAGTTTCTGGCATTAGGGAAGACAAATATATAAGTCAGGGGTAATACCAGGATGGCGGCCGCCGGCACAACGGCGGCACCCCGGCGGGGAGCGGCGGCTCCGGCAGTCGAAGGTTGCCGGCTTGGTGACAGGGACAAGGAAAGGGCTATAGCAGAAGCGGACTGCCGGCAGTGGATGCCGGCACTCCGGGGGCCGGACCGGTGGACGGACGACCGAAGCTATGAGGTATGAGGGAAGGCCATCGGCTGGACGCCGACGGGAGGCGGCAGTCCCCCGGCACACGGAGGACTGACGGCCCAGGGGGCAAGGAATGTGTCACCAAGGGTGGGAGGTGGGTATCACCGACAGGGGAGGCGGCAAGGGACCGGCACCAGGATAGTGAAAGAGACAGAAGGAGGGATGTAGGGGTACGGCCACGGACCCCAAGACATCCCACCTGAGTGGGTGTACCCATGATAGAGGCTAGCCCTATCACCCAGAAGCAGGGGCCGCAGACGGCCGGGAGCCAGGGTAGCCCAAGGGAGGGCTAGGGAACACCCAAGAGGGGGGAGAACCCCTGCGGACAAAACGCATCTAGTGGCTAACCCCATAGGACACTATGAAGGGTATATGTACCAGAGCGGACTGCACACAGGAGCTCAAGGTAGTCCTATCACTCCACCCTAAGGAGGAGTTGTAGGACAGGGGACAGACGGGTATAGACTAACCTAAGTATAGGCTAGGCCATACAAGAGATAGGTGGGGAGGGGAGAAGAAGAAGGGTCTTCTATGGAGGAGGCTCTGTACCAAAGCAGCCACCAAGGAAGGGAGGACGCTCCCTAGCCTAAGGTAAGGCAGCCTGTCTGAGAACGGTGCATGGGTATCGTTTCAGCAAGGCACAGAACTAACTCCCCCCAAGCCTAACCTAGAGCAGGGATGTTACACCCTGAACTAGGAAGGATGGAAGACGTATCGCTATTGCAGGAAAGGTCGGAAACCTAGCCCCAGCAATAGAGGAAGGACATGCCGTTCCTCATTCTCGGACGCGACCCTAAGGGGGGGATCATTCCCTTAGGGAGGACAGAGAAGCGATAGATACTCTGATATGAGCTTGATCCCCTTACGTGGTAGGGGGAGCAAGACTACACAGAGGGGATGCCCTAAGGCAGGGGGTGAAGGAAGCACATAGGGGTCCTACATGTAGGTTAGGTTAGATAGGCACACTATCTAACCTATCCCCTATATGGTCCCTGAAGGCGAAAACACTTGCATCACTGTCGGGAATTTCGACCTGATCAATCAAAATTCCTGCCATTTGACTCCGCCTACGACTACGTCAAATTGGAGGGAGAGGAGAAAACTCGCGGGCGAATGAATGTAGTTCAAGACGGGAATGTTTAGAACCAAAAAGAGAAACCGCCTGGTAGGAAGGCGCTGAGACTAATGAAATCAATTACTAGTAATTAAAGATTAGGAAAAATAACGTCATTCTATTGTAACATGATAAAAAAATCCAATCTAAAAATTTAGGTTCAGGACAAATCGCGCCAAAAAAGTGACCTCGGAAGTTGCAAGGCTTGCTCGCCCTCTTTGATCCGACGTCCCCAATCATAGTAAGTCCTATCTAATTGTTCTCTCTCCCCACGCCTATTGTACCCAGGTCGGTTTCCGTGTAGGTCTTGATAGAGTTGTTGTAAAGTTTTTATCTGTTAATATTTTGTCGATCCTTGTGCCAGGGGATCAGTGATATTGTGTAAAGCACGTCTAAGGGTCTCGATAAGGGTTTTATCGAGATAACTTTATAAATGTTCAATTAATTTTGTTGATATCTTGAGTCCGAAGTGGACATAGTTTTTTTTCGGTCACATGTTTTTGTATGTCAAGTAAAGGTTAATTTTTCATGTTTCTTTCGTATTAGATTATTATTTTTATAATAAAACTTGTTTAATTATAGCCATATTCTATTTACTCCCCCGATGGTTTTGTGAAGTTTGTCCCTCAGACCTTGTGACTCAGCCCAGTACATCGGACTATTTTGTATAAACCGGTGAAATTTCGCCACATTTGGTCCTTCGAACCGGATCACAAATGCTTCCCAGAGCCGGACGGGACTAATTAGAATATGAGCTTTTAAGGGTGGGAGAGAAGTAACAATTATAGGTTCGTCTACGTCCCGATGTGCGATCGCCCACGTGGGTCAGTTTGAGTCCCTGCTTAACGTAAAATTACCTTTCTTTCCTTGCCTTGCCAAACCCCCCCAAACGTAAAGTAAAGTTCATTAAGATGGCTGTGTCCACGATCGTTCATATCGAAGTGTCGATGGGCCTACTGGAAGACTTACTATGCAAAACGCAAATTGCGCTGATAGAGACCTACTCCGAGTCCGTTTACCAGAATTTGGTAACGGAGTTGCAGGCAGAGATCCGACAGCTTAAAGAGCTATACAAGAGCCAGCGCGTTAAGCTAGAATCTAGTTTCGAAGCCCGAATTAGGCATATGTTAGTTGAAGCGACACGTGCTTCCACTCTATTGTATAATAGAATAGATAAAGTGAAAGGCCCTTCAACGGGGAATGTTGCCCTCCCCAGGTTGAAGCCGCTGCCTCTCCCCACGTTTGAAGGGGAAGTGCAAGAGTACGCATCGTACCATGAACTATTCACGATCCACGTGGATCGAAGAGCTGATTTAGACGAAGTGTCTAAATTCACATATTTATTGGGGACGTTGGGCAAAGAGCCGCTTAGGATCATCAAATCTCTAAGTGTAACCGCCGCGAACTATAGTGTAGCATTAGACCTATTAGATAAGCAATATGGCAACGTGCACCAGACACTCGTGATTCTGCACCGTAAATTAGCCAACATCTTTGTGCCGTCTCTAAACCCAGTAGAACTCAAAAGGTTCCGTTTTGAGTTGACCATCATTATTGAACAAATCAAAAGACTTAGTACCAATGACTTAGGCCAGGGCATGGTCATGAGCCTCATTAATCAAAAACTTTCAGAGGGAAAACTATACCGCAAAGTGGTAGAGCATTTGAGGAAATGCGACTATATGTTGGACGAGTTTTTTGAGGCAATAGATTTTATTGTGAGAATGTTAGAAGACGATGCGTTGCAGAGAGGCGACAGTCTTGAGAGTGACAAAAGACCAGACAGTAGTGTAAGACCGAAAACCCATCCCATCCACCATAATTCCTGCCCATTTTGTAGCGAACGGCATCCGCCTCACGGATGTCGCCAAGTGACTGACGTAGCTGCTAGACGTCGCATTTTGCTAAAAAGGGGTCTTTGTTTTAATTGCACGAAATCAGGCCATCGTAGCGATAAATGTCCCGTTTCAAATTCCTGTAGAAACTGTAATGCTAAGCACCACACTGCAATTTGCGATGCGGGTAGACCGCAATCAATCCCTAGTCATAGTAGTAATAGTCAATCAACAACGTCCCGCCCCGTAGTAAATGCAACGCCTGTGCACAACCAAACTGCCCCCCGTCCATCCAAAGTTAAAGTAGAATCTAAACCATGCACAAGCGCAAAGATCGCGCAGAGGTCTGATGTGGACCTCCCATGCACTATCTTGCCAACAGCCATGGCAGGTATTCAACAAAGGCAAGGTAGTAAGCGAGTCCGCCTATTTCTTGACTCAGGAAGCCAGAGGAGCTTCATCTCAGCAAAAATTGCCCGTCAATTAGGCCTACCGGTGGTAGGAAGAGTATCTTCGAATATAGCTCCGTTTGGTTCCGAGGAAATAAGCGGACAATACGATGTAGTAAGTTGCAGGGTTGAAATGGGGAAAAGAGTCGTGCGTATGAAGTTGGTGGCACACGAACACGTGGACGTCCCGATACATAACGTGGGTTATGTAATGGTCAGACAGCACCTGTTGACCAAGGGAGTCACGTTAGCCGATCCAGCAAACCAATCAGATACCATGAAGAACGTTCACATTTTAGTTGGGGCTGATTATTTTAGCTATTTTATCATAGGTGTTGAAAAAGTAGATGGGATAAATCTTTTCTTGACGCATAATGGTATGTCCCCGTACGGGAAGGTGCCACAGTGGCTGTTCCAAGGGGAAAAGGTCGAACAAGTAAGAACGTTGAGAGTGTGCAGAATCACGGACGAGCCATATCTGTATGCTGTAGATGAGTGGTGGCGATTAGACCGTGTTGGCATTGCCCCATCTGAGCAATACACTGTTCGCGAGGCCGAGGCCGTGCGAAAGGTATCGCAAAGCGTTGTAAGAAAACCTGAGGGATATCAGGTTAGTCTACCATTCGGGTCGGATGCTAGGCCAGAAACAAATTATCGTAACGCTGTGGCACAGTTAGAGTCGTTGCAGACCAAATTCAGAAAGGATAGGAAATATTTTGAACAATATCAGGGAGTGATAGATAAATATATCGAAGCAGGTTTTATATCAGAGGTGAAAAATCCCGTAGTGGAAGGTTATTACATGCCACACTTTGGTGTTAAGAAAGACAGCCGTACCACCCCCCTTAGAATCGTGTTCAATGCCTCGGCAAAGTCAAAGGGTTGCAAGTCATTGAATGAATGTCTCTTACCTGGGCCCAATTTAGTAGAGGTAGCATATAGTTTAATTATAAGGTTTAGGCTGAACCGATATGCCATGTTAGCCGACATAAGTAAAGCATTCCATCGTGTTTTGTTAGATCCTCGTGATGCCAAATACACACGATTTCTGTGGCGCAAGGCAGCTGGTCGAGCGCTTACCTTCGCCTTTAGAGTCGTGGTGTTCGGCATCACAGCTAGTCCATTTTTGCTACAACAAATATTAAATTGTCACTTTAAAGAGGAAGGGCGCCCAGATTTAGTCAAATCTTTTTATGTCGACAACTATCTAGCCACGTTTGAAGATTTAGAACATATGAGGCGAGAGCATGAGTCTGTTCATAACATCTTA